>NW_028180343.1:0-13803 GCF_964030765.1 Micromesistius poutassou | reverse complement strand
AATATTCCCAGAGATACACACACACACATATATATATATATATATAACACAAAGCCAACACAGCCACTTGACAGAACAGTCATTCCCACTTAGCCATGGCCAGTCAGGAGCAGCAGCAAGGCATCGTGGGTAAAAAGCGTGTTGAAACAACAAAGGCGGATCCATATTTGACGGGACATTTCAAAAGGAGTCGTCCCCCCCCCCCCCACATGGCAGTGTAACCGATGGATGGCGCCGTGGCGCAACGATTAGCATGTGGCTCGCCCCGGCCCTAGAGGAACCACTGGATGTCCTCCTATTGTGCCTTAAAGGCCTGAATTAATAAGTGAGATTAAGGCTGAAAATGTCTTGCTTCCCTCCCTGACTTTTGTATATAACACCCTCTATTTTTAACCCTAATGAGATTTGAAAAAAAAAAAAAAAGAACCACGACTCTTTTGCTTTGAGGGTTTATCAGAAAATAGAAGGATTATGTCAAGAGTGGGTTTATAAATCGGCGTCTCTTTTTTGACATTTCGTTTTTTAACAATGCACCTTTATTCAGAACAAGGGCAGCCGCCTGGGGAAAAAAAAAGCATTCAGTTTCAAATTTCACTTATATAAGGAGTGCGGATAAACTCGACTCCAAATGACACCCTTGACATCATCGAATGTCGGGAGTCGAACAAAGAGAGAAGGCAGGCGGGTGTTGTGCGTTCCCCGCCTTGGTTCTTCAAAACAGTCGGCAGAGAGAGAGAGATGGAGGAGGGCGAGGAGTCAGAGCCAGAGGCTGACGATTCACACTCATTTGACAATCTCAAGGCCGGACCCCTGCGTGATTCACTCTGCCCCCGAAACACAAGAGACTCCGTAACGGGGAGAGCGGTGCCACAGGCAGAGGTGGACGGGTGGATTCTGTTGCACGCGGAAACATCACAAGCGGTAAAAGTTACAACTGAACCGCTGATAGTCAGAAACCTAAGAGGGGGGGAGGGGACCGGCTCAGCTGGAATTGTCGCCGTACGTCGCAGGAACGGTCGTGACCCGCACGGAACCAAGAGACAAACGTTCGCCGAAGAACGCAAATAAGTCTCACGTCCGAGACGGTCGGGTATACCGACCTTTCCGGTCGGCGGCCTCACTTTCTCTTCCCACCGTTCAGACCGCGGCCACTCCCGTTCCAGACGGGAGTAAACAGGGCGAGACCGAGGGGCGACACCGCATCTGTCGCTTGCAATTTTGCTCGCCTTCGCCACCCCCGGGCTTCCTCCCGGTGACAGGCGAGCACCCATCTAATTCCGCCCGTGTACAAACTTCCTGCCTCTCGTTGAAGTCGGCGCGGGTTTAAGGAAACAAATCAGCGTTGAGTCGAAGGTCCTCCCCCCGTGTCTGGGTGTGCTCCGTCAGGCCCCCGTCGGTAAGACGACCGGTGATGTGAGATCAACGCTGATGGCTGCTCTGTATAACTAGACTGTTGGTGCCCAACTCGTGGGGCGGGGGGCCCCCGTCAGGGTCCTGTTTATTATGATGATGACCCCCAAGGCGTGTCTTCCTTTTCATTCAGCGCGTAATGACAGCGGGGGATTTCGTCTGGACAGGGGGGGGTCGGAGGTGGCGGTGACCGCGACGACAGTTGGCGGTCCCCAACCCCCCCCCCCCCCCCCTCCTCTCTCTCTGAAATAACTGGTACTTCCCCTCTGGCTGAGGAGGTGCAGGAGGGCGAGGAGATCTGGTGTGATGGGTTGGTTTCGTTTTGTTTGTTTGTTTTGGGCTCCTCCGAGCTGAAGAACTGGAGGTGCCCAATCGGGCTCTTTACTTGCGTGGTGGACACTGCCAGTGGTGTGCACAGAGTCATTGTGTGCATGAGTGTGCGTGTGTGCGTGCGCGCGTGTGTGTGTAAATATACAGTAAAATCAATAACCTATTTGAGGTGACGCGATGGCTTGAGAAGTGCTGTACAAATGCATTATTAAAAACACTATATATACTATATATAACACTATAGTATGCTCTATGCTGTATGCTAGTACGCTGTATAAAATACGGCATATTCATTTGCTGAAGAAATTCACTCGGTATACACGCTATGTAAATATGTTCAATCCGAATGCGCTTCATGACCATGCATGTATAAACGTCTGTTCATCAGCCACGGCTGTGTATTGGGCTATGACTAAATTAAAAAGTACATCGATAACAGTAACATGCTACACGAAAGACATGTGAAATTCATGTGGATGGGTGGACCTTCTCCGGGGTCTAGAGCCTGAACCCGTTGAGTGGTCCCAGCCCGAGGCAGTGCCGTGCGTCCTCCTCACTAACCATTCAGACAGCGATCCAAAGAGCCCTCATCACTGAACCAACTGGCCCCCCCGGGGGACAGGGACCCCTGGACTCTTCCTTAAGGCACCGACCACACGGATCACACAAAGTTAGACCATTTGCATGATTCAACCCGTTGTTTTACCCGTTCCGACGCAACGCACGTCCTTTCCCCTTGTTTTTTTTTTTTTCTTCTAGGGGTCCAATTTCACAGCAATTACACATGAAGTCATGAAGACATCACAGCGACCGGCCGTGCCCTGAGAGTCTTCCCCAAAGCCTGCTTCCGTCTCTTCTAACAAGGAGGGCAGGCCACGCCAGGATGAGGGGGGGGGGCGGGGGGGGCGGGGAGGGGCGGGGCTCACACTGCGCTTAGCGGTGACGGCGCCTGAGAAAGGGTCACTTTAAGTTGTGTTTTGAACAGGAAAATGACAAGAGCAGGGGAAGGTTTTTGCCGCATTATCGTTATGCAAACGCCGCGGGGGGGGGGGGGTGGGGGGAGAGGAGGGATGCGTTGAGGTGTGGCAGGAAGGAGAGGGAGTTAATGAAGGAGAGGAGGGAAGGGCGTCGGGGTGGGGGCGGCGGCGGCGGGGGGGTGGGGAGGGGGTGGGGGAACTAGAAGCGAGGAACGAGCGAGCTGTGTTTCAACTCCAGATAACCATCCTTTAGAAATACAACCGGTCGTTTATCGCACACCGCAAAACGTCGCCATTAGCTACTACCGACCAGACTACGACGCCGGTTTGCCAAATCTTCAAGATCCCATCCTGGGTAGGATATTTAATAGTCAATCACGCCGCCGTGATGGATTGACACCGATAGCCCCTTTTGTTCCGCGCAAACACGTGGCACCAGCGTGCACGTTTGGACTCAAGGGGTCTGGAACCAAGCCAGAAGTGTCTCGCTTAAGCCTTGGTTCCCACCACAGTCGCAGTGCAGAGCTCGTGATCCAGCCCGGCCCTGTGCGCCACTGAGACTCACTGGTACAGCCCCACGCTTCTCATCAGCTTATCCTAAGGTTAGATAATTAGCCAATACAAGGCCCGACGTGATCGTAACGTCAGGTAAAGGTATGAAGTGTAGCGTGGGACGCCGGGCGGTGACCGGAGGCAGTTGTCTGCTCCCTCCCCCATTCTTCGCCAGACTCAAACCCGATGCTTCTTTGCCAGGTTCTGGACACCGAATGGCCGCGAGGTTCAAGTCGAGCCCAGCGTCGTTGCATCCCCACGCGGAGTCACATGGGAATCTCCATACTAGGTCAGGAGACGACCCAGAATGGAGATTTCAACGGAGAACGTACTGGCTGACTTCTGCGTTGTTGCTGAAGTAGCCGGTATTTCAAATCTGCGTTTGGTTTTCTTCACCTCTGATGACATTTCATGGTAATTTTATGATTTAGTACCCTCAACTTACCACTACCCTCAAAGTTAAATATAGCTCCTTTAACGGGTGACCTTTGAACTGTTTTCCGTTTATTGTGGGCATGCTTGTCTGAAATGTAATGTTATTTGAATCACTCACACACACACACACACACACACACACACACACACACACACACACACACACACACACACACACACACACACACACACACACACACACACACACACACACTCTGACACACACACACTGACCTCCCCAGTTCTCCAAGCTGTAGAGGTTGTTGAAGTTGTGGCTGACGAACGGAGAGATCTTCTTCAGGTCGTGCGTCCGAACGCGGGTGGCCAGCAGCGACTGGTGGGCGTCCCTGAAGGTGGTGTCCATGAGCAGCAGGCCCTTGTGGGCGCGCACCGCCTTGGCGAAGCCCTCCGGCCCGTCTCGCAGCAGGACGTCCCGGAAGCCCCGCGGAGGGTCACCTGATTGGTTCAAAGGAGAGAGACGGCGTCAGCGCTGAGATCACAGACCGTTGCCTCTCTCTGCTGAACGACCTGTTTCGCTCAGAGAGGCGTCCTGTCCGAAGCAACACACGGTGAGCCTGAGATACGGGTCCACACGTAGCTGATAGGGCAGAGGATGCCTACAGGGAGACTGAGGACATTTCAGCACAGATTTATACGACATGAAACATATATACACACACACACACACATATATCTATATATATATATATATACACACACACTTCAGATTTTGTCATCATGGAGATGCAAGGGGGGGTTGGTTAGAGTTTCATTATAAGTCAGCACTAGGGACTCAAACAGCCCATGATGCAACACATAATCTATCTGCTTCAAGACACACACACATCATCACACGGTCGTCCCCGTAGCAGTGTCACTAGCTCCACAGCGACAAGGAAAGCGCTCCGCATGGCCCTCTTCAACACTCAACGTTTGTTACTTTCATTACGCGTTCGATTGGACAAATAACTTGCGAATTACCAATTAAACCGCCAGCCAAACGTGTCCTCCCCAACCTTCTCCTCCGCCCACGCTTCACTTTCATTCCGCCTCTTCGTTCCGTACCTCTAAGCTCTTTAAACGGTGAAAATAAAAAGCCTAGCATCTATTGGATGAGAGGAATTCTGGGAAATTTGCCGGGATCTATTTCCCCTCCCCCCCCGCCGCCCCCCGCCCCCCCTCCCCCCCCCGCCCCCGCGGTGTTACAATAATCAATCCAACCGCCCGCTAATGAGTTGCAACCGCCCTGTGTGCTTGTACTTCTACTCTAATCTCACTTTAGTCACTCTCACTCCCTCTGAGCAGGTGAGACACTCACTCTGTGTGCTTTGGCCGCATCACTGCTAAGGCTCTGCTAAGGCTCTCTGCTAAGGCTCTCTGCTGTAATTGTCAGTTGAGGGCGCGGTGTTAAACAAAACAATCCCTCTCTTACCTGCGCCCTGCTAAGCCACCGGCCTCTCCGAAAAAGACCACCGGCCCGGCACCGCAAACGGACGGCGGTCATTTTGAACGTAAACGTTACTCCGGTGTAACACAGGAGGGGGCGGTGAGCGTGCCTACATATCTAAACCAAACTCCCCCCCCCCCCGCGCGCTCACAACTTAAAAGAAATACGACAAACAGGTGGTCCACATTGAGGTCCGTCTGTGTGGAGCAGCAGGGGGCGAGACCTATACCAGATATTTAAGGAAGCGTGAGTGTGACCAGGCGCCCAGCCTCCCGCGCTCCGTAACCGTCTCTCTCTCCTCATAGCCGCTGCCCAACCGCCACCCTAAGGGTGGGGGGGGGGCGCCATCAGCCTGCTGCCACACACACACACGCAGACAGAAGCGGCCCCCACATGCCGCACGGCCAGACGGGAGACGCCCATGCATGCACACGTGCAAACACACACACACACACACACACACACTAGAGCGGATAAACCGAGGGAAAGGGGGGCTATTGGCATAAGAACCATCTTGAATAAACAATGGTTTGCATATAATCCTGCAAAGAGGGGGGGGAGAGAGAGAGAGAGAGAGAGAGAGAGAGAGAGAGAGAGAGAGAGAGAGAGAGAGAGAGAGAGAGAGAGAGAGAGAGATAGATGAAGAGAGAGAGAGATGAAGATGCACAGTGACAGACAGAATGGAGAAATGTGCATCCCAAGGGTTGAAACAACGCTAGATAGCTGACCCACTTCCTTCCTAACACACGCACACGCACACACACACACACACACACACACACACACACACACACACACACTTGGGCTGACACCGAGACAGCACCGCCATACTCTCCTGTCTTCTTTCAACCCGTCTCTCTCTCTCTCTCTCTCTCTCTCTCTCTCCCGCCTTATCGCGGTGCCTCCGTATCTCTCGCCCCTGTCTCAGCTGACATGATGTTTGCTCTTGCTTGGTCCCGTGTTGCTCCTTACATAACCAGCGTCTCTCCCTCCCCTCTTTAGGCCTCCTCTCATCCAGCATGTGTCTGCATTCGTCTGAGTCCACAAAGACACACACGGAACCCAAATTCCGGGAACGCGCGACAGCCCATAATATATTTTCTTCTTTCCTGCGTCAGTTCACTGGCCACGGCTGGAGTGACACACACACACACACACACACACACACACACACACAGAGACACACACACACACACAGACACACACGGCTTCATAATCTGAAAGGCGCCCCTCTTCCTGGCGGAGAGAATGTCGAGTGCCCATTTTTATCTTGCGCTGCGTTCCCTTCACTCGCAGCGGCCCGGTGACCGTGTGTGTGTGTGTGTGTGTGTGTGTGTGTGTGTGTGT
This sequence comes from Micromesistius poutassou, assembly GCF_964030765.1. NCBI lineage: Eukaryota > Metazoa > Chordata > Actinopteri > Gadiformes > Gadidae > Micromesistius > Micromesistius poutassou. The sequence goes on along the minus strand of NW_028180343.1, from coordinate 7,305 downwards.
GTGTGTGTGTGTGTGTGTGTGTGTGTGTGTGTGTGTGTGTGTGTGGAGGTACAGCTGCTGCTGCTGGTTACCGGGGGCAACCGAGAAGAGGAGAAAAAGGCCCGAGAGAGTCGGTCCCCGCAAGAAAAGGGATTTAAGTTAGTAAGTCGTAGAAGTTTTCAAGGAAAGAAATACACGGCCTGTATCTTTCCGTCAGCACCCCTGGCTCCAGATTCCCATCCAATCATTGGAACAAATGTTTTTTTTTCCCCTTTTTTCTGTCAGCAGCGGGGGAAAATACTCTTTGGACTCCAGACTCTACCTTGTTGTCGCTGCGTGTCACTCAGCGGTGTGTGTATACAATCTCAATCAGGCTCAAAAACTAAATTGAAGGGGTAACATACATAAAACACATCATTTTTTAAGACACAGATATCACTGCCATAATGACATCATTTTTTCTGACAGTGTTTTTTTTTTCCCCCCCCCGGCTCTGAACAGAGGCCGTCGGTGTGACCTTGATTTTTTTTGGTGGGTGGAAATGCATACATTTACACATATTAAAACTTTATTAGGTCCACGGGCTTGGAGGGCCGCGCACCGAGCCCGTGTCCACCGGGTCACTGGAACGCAGCCAAGACCTCAAGAAGTTTGGAAAGAGCTAAATGTGGTGATGGACTGGACCCCCCCGGGAATAACTTCAATGAGAAAGCTGCTTAAGCCTGGAAGGTTCAGAGATGTTCTCATAGTGCCTTTCAGCCGCTAATAGCCTGCTGATAACTGCGGCGCAGTTGTCCATTTCTAACACACTGCCCTCAAATGATTTATTACCTAGGGCACCTTAAATAAAGCCATTTCTCTTTTTTTATTTGTGATATCGTCAGGCTTTACTGGCCCTGATGGATTCATAGCGGGCGGCCGTCATGAATTTTACAGGTCAGGATCTACAAAAAATGATCACGTATCAATCCGAGACGTTTGATCAACAGCAGTGAAACTCCAGCGACTCACGTCCATCACGCTCTCAACAGAGGCACTTTCCGCATAACTTTCGCGCACCTTCCGCCTCTTCTTAAGGTCGGCTTAAATAACGTCTTACTGCTCCAGCGACGGAGACGAGCTGATCGGGTGTGAGGGACGGCAATGTGGCAGGGGGACACGGGGGGGGCGCTCTGCCTGACCGCGCTAAACTGAGATGATCAAATAAATTGCATCGGCGTGTAGAACAGAAGGAGACGCGGCGCGGTGGAACTTCGGTTACAGTTGAACATTTTTCGATACAGGACATCGAACACTGCCGCCCATCGATTTTCTATTTTCAGGGTGAAACCGCTGCCAGACAATCTCATGTAGCGCTCCCTAAGCCCCTCGCCACCTTTATAATCCCTTTCTCCTTCCAGGTCCCACTGCTCTCTCCGTCCTCCGTCTCCGTCTCCATCCCTCCCTTCATCCATCTCTACCGCCATCTCTTCCTCTCCCTCCATCCCTCCCTCTCTCTATCTATCCCTCCGCCCCTGCATCTCTGTATCTCTCTCTCTGTCTTCCTCCCTCTCTCCCCCTCCCTCTCTGTCTACCTCACCCTCCCACTCTTACTCTCACTCTGTCCATCCACAGGGTGAGATAATAAAGCACTAATCTCCCCTCTCCTCTCCATCCCTCCGTCAAATGAAAGAAAGGATAAAAGCACATTACAAATCTCATTACTGAGGTTTAGGTACGCTTCTGTGCACGGGGGGAGTGTGCACGTGGAAGCGTGCACGTGGCGAGGCTGCCTCGGTCGAGCGCTCACCCCGGTGAGTGCGTGCTCGTAGGTTAGGGTGTGGGTGTATGTATGACTAGTGCGTGTCTAGAGGTGTGGGTTGGTGCATCTAGTGGTATGTGCATCTAGGGTTAGAATGCAGGTTAGAATGTGTATCTAGTGATGTGGGTGTCCATTTCATATCTGCAGATCAGATCTATAGATCAGCCGTGGGATATATTAGGAAAAAAATCCATAAACGAAATGAACCCACAATAGCCAAGCAATCCACAAGTTGGTAACGTGTATGGAAATGTGGAAAAAAACGGAACAAGAAGGATGTTAAAAATGTGTATTTGTGCCATTTTACAAAGCACATGTACCAAATACTGGTGTGATGGGGATGCACACAATGTGAATGGTATTCTGTGGGCTACAACTCAATAAGAACTGTAACTGTATGCAAGCAACCAATGCAAGGGTGTGTGAGAGAGAGAGAGAGAGAGAGAGAGAGAGAGAGAGAGAGAGAGAGAGAGAGAGCGAGCGAGAGCGAGAGCGAGAGCGAGAGAGAGAGAGACATGATCCAGCGAACATGTGAACATGCAAACATGTGCACATGTCCCTGGCATGTCTGTGAGCACCTCTGTTGACTGTGGGATGATGGGAGCCATCACAATGAGATTGATATAAATAAACCAGCACACACAGACACACACACACACACACACACACACACACACACACACACAATCACACACAGACAGAAACACACACAAGATTACCTCTCTGTTCCGATAACACATAATTCCGTCCTGCGTGGATTTCAGACACGAGATTTGATTGGTTAACCCGATTAGGATTCCTCCTTCACACCGGCCGGACGTGGAGGCGGGGTATGAGCTGGGAGTTGTGCAGATACTATCTCATTCAGAAAATTCCTGGTGCTGTTTAAATACACAGAGCGCTGACTGCATGTGCATGCATATCTGAACTCCCTGCGTGTTAGGGGCTTGAGCCCCCTCAGTGTGTCAGGGTGGACAGTGGGGATTGAACTAGCGTAGGGCGATGTCCCCTAAATTGGCAGTTGACGACGTTCACAGTACAACATCACGATGGACGATGACATCATCGGGGGGGGGGGGTTTAGACCTGATGGGGAGTGGACGGCCAAGGGACACGACTGACGTTGTGGGCAAGATCTGCTCATGTGTGTGATCCGCGTAATAGACGGGCGGGCAGACGACCGATCTGCACGACCACTTTATGCGCCTCGCAGAAGTTAATAGAGATGATGATGAACAAAATAACACAGAGCAGGATCGTGAACGTTCACGACGTCTCGTGACAATTTACATCCCGGTGCTCATGTGTGATATCCGCGTGAAAGACGGGCCGACGACGCCGCCGCCGACGACTTGCACGTGCGCCACGCAGAAGTTACGATGGCGGCTCTCCATCGTGATGTCGGTCAGCCATAACATCGTCCATCGGCACAACCCTAGTTTGAACCCCCTTAGTGTGTTAGTACGGACATTGGGGTCTGAACCCCCTTAGTGTGTTAGTATGGACATTGGGGTTTGAACCCCCTTAGTGTGTTAGTACGGACATTGGGGTCTGAACCCCCTTAGTGTGTTAGTATGGACATTGGGGTTTGAACCCCCTTAGTTTGTTAAGTACGGACATTGGGGTCTGAACCCCCTTAGTGTGTTTAGTATGGACATTGGGGTCTGAACTCCCTTAGTGTGTTTAGTACGGACAGTGGGATTCGAACCCCCATGAACGATAGATGTCTTCTGCCAACCGGTCTGTTTTGGTGGAGAGTATCACGGAGCATCGTTGGATAACTGACAACGCTGATTAAAACACAAACAACACTGACGGTTCAGTTGTGCACTGAGCCGCGCACCAGCCTCCTCCTCCGTATGCCGAGAGAAAAATGATCATGAATTAATCAGTCAAGACGGATTCCCTTCTCGGGTTATTCCCAGAGCGGGAACCCACAGGAAAGACAGGAAAGGAAAAAAACAACAGCAGCCCGTAAATCGCTCATTAGGCAGTCGGCTCCATTTAAAATAAACGAGCTGTTGGTTTTTAAATCGCGTAGCCACGGGTCCCAACCGACAACAACGGCCCCGCTGCGGAGCCCCACGAGGGCCGGGCGGGAGCCGTCTCACCGCTGAACACGACGGGCGTGGATCTCCCGTCGCCTCTTTACTCGACTCTTTACGACGGACATAAAGAGTCATCGACAGGTCGTTCAAACGCTGTGCCCAGGGGGTCCGCGAAGGCTGGCGGACGGGTGGGGGGGGGGTGGGGGGGGGGCAAAGCAGGACCTTAATCTCCCCCCACCCCCCCCCCCAGACAAAGAGCCCGAACCGGAGGTGGGGTTTAGGTAGGGTCCACTTCCTGGGGCGGTACAGGATGCAAAAACTCCTGCGACCGATCCATCACCCCGGACGGCCCCCCCCCCGGGAAAGAGGGCGTGACCGCGGGGGACAGGTTATTACTGCCATGTGCTGACTAGTGGATCGTTTCAGCGGATGAGGAGACGCCGTCTCGTTTAACGTCGTTAGCCTCGCAGCGTAGTTGCCCCGGTCATATTTTAAAGGTTCATCTTGTCAAAAAAAGGCCTGAGTCAAACGATGACTCAGGCAGATCGTGATTATGGAATGTAAAATGCACTCTGATTGGCTTCTGATATAGCCAATGAGACACAGTGAATCAGCAGCATTAGGAGAGTAGAGTTAGATGGCACAAATCGGCCAAAATATGACAGGCAATTATGCTATAAAAATCACGGGATATATATACACGTATATATTCCAGACATAGTGAAACCTGTCAGAGCAGCAGCCCTGTCGTGTTCTACACAGACGGCTGCTGCTTGCTGTGTTTTTATGCGTGTGAGTCTTCAGAGAGTCGTAACAGAGCAGGAGGAGGGGTGGTTGGAGGACCGCCGTCCGGCGCTACGTACCCATGGTGACGGGGGGGACGACGGGGTCGATGGCCGAGGGCTTGGCCTTCACGGGGAGCGGTGTGGTCGGTCCGTTCACGATCACATGACCTGCGGGGATCACAAACAGAAGCGTGCGTGTCATTACACAAACATGTGACAAGTTGGAATTCAATTTGGTTCAAGTACTGTGTCATTTTTCGGTAAGTCAACGCCAATCCAAACTAAAGCTCGTGGAGTCAGTGACGTGACATTTAATCCATGTAATACATTTTTGTCTGTCTTACTAAAATGATCAATGCTTGAAGGAAATGAACGATGAAAAGTGTAAAATAAAATAATAATAAAAAATAATAAACCCAATCCGAAATGACGTTAAAAGCCAGTTGCTGAAACACATTCGGACATATTTGAATTATTCCCACCCAATACCGACTAGAGAGTAAAAGTCGGAGGTAATTTGATGTGCTTAATACTTTAGCTGACGTGAAACATAAACCACTCAAAAGGGTTTTCCGCCAGAGCAAAATGATTTTTTTTCCTTCTTTAAATAGAGGTCTGCCGGTACTCAAGGTAAGCGATATATCAGCCTTTCACTCCGTGAAACTGCCCACCGGATCTCTCTGTGGCCCTCAGGTTTTTATTTGACTGAATACTGAATATTTCGGGTCGGCGTAGCTCAGGAGGCAGAGCAGGTCGACTTGTAACCTGAAGGTTGCTGGTTCGATCCCCGGCTCCTCCTAGTAGTCGATGTGTCCCTGAGCGAGACGCTTAACCCCTAACTGCTCCTGACGAGCCGGCTGTCGCCTTGCGTGGTTGACTCCGCCGTCGGTGTGTGTTAACCGTTTAATCGTTTTAGACAAGAGTGTCTGCTAAATGCCCTAAATGTAAATGTGTGAGAGGGAAAGAACATACGAGAGTATGATTAAATGTATGTTCTATATTATATATATATATATATATATATATATATATATATATTATTTACATGGATGCATGTATAACTGTGTGTGTAAGAATGTGTGTGTGTGTGTGTGTGTGTGTGTAAGAGGACATGTGTGCGTTGACAGCTGTATGCATATCCGGCCTTGTGTGAATGGACAGACGTACTGCTGTATTGGTGTGTTCCTGTACACGTGTGTGTGTGTGTGTGTGTGTGTGTGTGTGTGTGTGTGTGTGTGTGTGTGTGTGTGTGTGTGTGTGTGTGTGTGTGTGTGTGTGTGTGTGTGTGTGTGTGTACGTGCACGTGCGCGTGCGTGTGTTCTTGTGTGTGTGTGTTTTTATGCGCGTGCGTACGTGCGTGCGTGCACATGTGCATGTGCGCGTATGTGTGTGTGTCTTTATATATGTGTGTGTGTACGTGCATGCGTGCGTGCGTGTACCTGTGCATGTGTGCGTATGTGTGTGTCTTTATATACATGTGAGCGTGCGCGTGCGTGCGTGCACACTGACCGAGGTAGTGCAGCAGTTTCTGGGCGCGGTTCTGCGTGGGCTTCAGGTTGAACAGCTCCTGGTTCTCGTCGATGAACTGGGTGTCCACCGTGGCGTGCAGGAACTGGGAGTTGGAGAGCACGTTCTGCAGGAAGGGGATGTTGGTCTGGGCGGGGGGCGAGAGAGAGAGAGAGAGAGAGAGAGAGAGAGGGGAGAGGCCTTTAATTAACCAGCCACAACAACCACAAATCAAAACATTGATTTTAGAATAAAGAAAGACAGTGGTGGCATTGTAAGAACGCACGCACACACACGCACACACACGCACGCACCCACCCCATTGTTAAGTCAAGTAAAGCTAATAGATAACAAAGCTGAAAGCAGCTTCTCAGACAAGACGTAAGCATCCAAGCTAACAGACGCAAGACTATATAATCCATTTACGATTCCAATCTCGCATTGTGCTCCACAAAATTACCGTCAACAACGCAAACACAGACGTACGCACAAACACACACGCACACGCCGCTCGCACGCACACACACACACACACACACGCGCACACACAAGCATGCTGAGAAACAAAAATAAGTAAGTTGGCAGAACTGATTTCAGAATTTAATTGCCAGGTTCTGTTGGATTTGTTGTTGCTGCACAATGTTTTTGTCTATAAAAATGTAATCAAGCTAATTAATTGTGTGCGGGCTCAATAGCGTGCATGCGTGCGCTAGATGGATGATGGAGGCAATTCTTGAAGGAGCTTTTCCTGAAAGTATTATTCATCTATATTATTAAATATATTTATGTAATATTTATATATGTTGTCCTGGATTGTGCCGCGTATCCGCCTAAGAAGAACACAGGAACTGACACTCAGGAGTTCAGCAGAACAGGCAGACAGACAGTAGGGCAGACAGACAGACAGACAGACAGACAGTAGGGCAGACAGACAGACAGACAGGCAGGCAGGCAGACAAGCAGACAGACAGACAGTAGGGCAGACAGTAGGGCAGAAAGACAGACAGTAGGGCAGGCAGACAGACAGTAGGGAAGACAGACAGACAGTAGAGTAGAAAGACAGACAAACAGGCAGACAGACAGACAGGCAGACAGACAGACAGACAGACAGTAGGGCAGGCAGTAGGGCAGACAGACAGACAGTAGGGCAGACAGACAGACAGTAGGGCAGACAGACAGACAGTAG
>NW_028180344.1:0-11000 GCF_964030765.1 Micromesistius poutassou | reverse complement strand
AGTATAGTAGTAGTATAGTAGTAGTAACAGTAGTAGTATAGTAGTAGTAGTAGTAACAGTAGTAGTAGTATAGTAGTAGTATAGTAGTATAGTAGTAGTATAGTAGTAGTAGTAGTAACAGTAGTAGTAGTAGTATAGTAGTAGTATAGTAGTAGTAGTAGTAACAGTAGTAGTAGTATAGTAGTAGTATAGTAGTAGTATAGTAGTAGTAGTAGTAGTATAGTAGTAGTAGTAGTAGTATAGTAGTAGGAGTATAGTAGTAGTATAGTAGTAGTAGTAGTAGTATAGTAGTAGTAGTAGTAGTATAGTAGTAGGAGTATAGTAGTAGTATAGTAGTAGTAGTAGTATAGTAGTAGTATAGTAGTAGTAGTATAGTAGTAGTAGTAGTAGTATAGTAGTAGGAGTATAGTAGTAGTATAGTAGTAGTAGTATAGTAGTAGTATAGTAGTAGTAGTAGTAGTAGTATAGTAGTAGTAGTAGTAGTAGTATAGTAGTAGTAGTAGTAGTAGTATAGTGGTAGTAGTAGTAGTAGTATAGTGGTAGTAGTAGTAGTATAGTAGTATAGTAGTAGTATAGTAGTATAGTAGTAGTATAGTAGTAGTAGTATAGTAGTAGTATAGTAGTAGTATAGTAGTAGTATAGTAGTAGTAACAGTAGTAGTATAGTAGTAGTAGTAGTAACAGTAGTAGTAGTATAGTAGTAGTATAGTAGTAGTATAGTAGTATAGTAGTAGTATAGTAGTAGTAACAGTAGTAGTATAGTAGTAGTAGTAGTAACAGTAGTAGTAGTATAGTAGTAGTATAGTAGTATAGTAGTAGTATAGTAGTAGTAGTAGTAACAGTAGTAGTAGTAGTATAGTAGTAGTATAGTAGTAGTAGTAGTAACAGTAGTAGTAGTATAGTAGTAGTATAGTAGTAGTATAGTAGTATAGTAGTAGTATAGTAGTAGTAACAGTAGTAGTATAGTAGTAGTAGTAGTAACAGTAGTAGTAGTATAGTAGTAGTATAGTAGTATAGTAGTAGTATAGTAGTAGTAGTAGTAACAGTAGTAGTAGTAGTATAGTAGTAGTATAGTAGTAGTAGTAGTAACAGTAGTAGTAGTATAGTAGTAGTATAGTAGTAGTATAGTAGTATAGTAGGCCCACCTGGTGGTAGGACACGGGGGTCCGTTGGTGGTTAGTGGTAGTAGTAGTAGTATAGTGGTAGTATAGTGGTAGTGGTAGTAACAGTAGTAGTAGTATAGTGGTAGTGGTAGTAACAGTAGTAGTAGTATAGTAGTAGTATAGTGGTAGTGGTAGTAACAGTAGTAGTAGTATAGTGGTAGTGGTAGTAACAGTAGTAGTAGTATAGTGGTAGTAGTAGTAACAGTAGTAGTATAGTAGTAGTATAGTAGTAGTATAGTAGTAGTATAGTAGTAGTATAGTAGTAGGAGTATAGTAGTAGTATAGTAGTATAGTAGTAGTATAGTAGTAGTATAGTAGTAGTATAGTGGTAGTGGTAGTAACAGTAGTAGTAGTATAGTGGTAGTAGTAGTAACAGTAGTAGTATAGTAGTAGTATAGTAGTAGTATAGTAGTAGTATAGTAGTAGTATAGTAGGCCCACCTGGGGGTAGGACACGGGGGTCCGTTGGTGGTTAGTGGTAGTAGTAGTATAGTAGTAGTAGTAGTAGTATAGTAGTAGTAGTATAGTAGTAGTAGTAGTAGTAGTATAGTAGTAGTATAGTAGTAGTATAGTGGTAGTAGTAGTAACAGTAGTAGTAGTATAGTAGTAGTATAGTAGTAGTATAGTAGGCCCACCTGGTGGTAGGACACGGGGGTCCGTTGGTGGTTAGTGGTAGTAGTAGTAGTATAGTGGTAGTAGTAGTAACAGTAGTAGTAGTAACAGTAGTATAGTAGTAGTAGTATAGTAGGCCCACCTGGGGGTAGGACACGGGGGTCCGTTGGTGGTTAGTGGTAGTAGTAGTATAGTAGTAGTAGTAGTAGTATAGTAGTAGTAGTAGTAGTATAGTAGTAGTATAGTAGTAGTATAGTAGTAGTATAGTAGTAGTATAGTAGGCCCACCTGGTGGTAGGACACGGGGGTCCGTCGGTGGTTAGTGGTAGTAGTAGTAGTAGTATAGTGGTAGTGGTAGTATAGTAGTAGTAGTATAGTAGTAGTATAGTAGGCCCACCTGGTGGTAGGACACGGGGGTCCGTCGGTGGCTGGGCGGCTCCACCAGGGGGCTGAGGCCGGAGCGCACGTCAGCCTTACATCCCACCAGCAGCACCGTGGTGCTGGGGCAGAACTCCTGCACCTCCGCCTTCCACTGTGGACCAGAGAGAAGGACCATCAGCTGGTGACCGGGGGGGGGGGACCATCAGCTGGTGACCGGGGGGGGGGGACCATCAGCTGGTGACCGGGGGGGGGGGGACCATCAGCTGGTGACCGGGGGGGGGAGGAGAGAGACGTCCCTGAGAGAGACGCCCTCACCCTGACTGCTCCTCCTAGAGGAGTGTGGAGGTGTCCCTGATAGAGACGCCTCACCCTGACTGCTCCTCCTAGAGGAGTGTGGAGGTGTCCCTGATAGAGACGCCTCACCCTGACTGCTCCTCCTAGAGGAGTGTGGAGGTGTCCCTGAGAGAGACGCCTCCCCCTGACTGCTCCTCCTAGAGGAGTGTGGAGGTGTCCCTGAGAGAGACGCCTCCCCCTGACTGCTCCTCCTAGAGGAGTGTGGAGGTGTCCCTGAGAGAGACGCCTCCCCCTGACTGCTCCTCCTAGAGGAGTGTGGAGGTGTCCCTGAGAGAGACGCCTCACCCTGACTGCTCCTCCTAGAGGAGTGTGGAGGTGTCCCTGAGAGAGACGCCTCCCCCTGACTGCTCCTCCTAGAGGAGTGTGGAGGTGTCCCTGAGAGAGACGCCTCCCCCTGACTGCTCCTGACCCGCTGGCCGTCGCCCTGAGGGGCTGACTCCACCGTCGGTGTGTGGCTGACTGGTTCTAAGTCTTTCGCTCGTGTCAGCAGAATCCCTGAGCGGTTACACTGTCGTGTTTTATCGGTCGTCATGTTTTTTATGTGTCAGCAAAATGCCCTAAAGTTAAAATGTAAAAATGACTATAAGCCTCTAACAAATCAGTGTCCAACCCCATACCTGAGTCAATGGATCAAACTCACTTCAGATAAAAGTGTTTCCAAAGTGTCTGAACTCCAGTAGAGAACTACTGTAAATGAACAGCACCACTAAGAGTGTAGAATGAACCTACTGCCCCCTCACACGCCACACGTTCTACAGCCCAAACCCAGCAGTGGACCCCAGCCATACCCCACCCATACCCCACTGATACCCCACCCATACCCCATCAATACCCCACTGATACCTTATCAATACCCCATCCATACCCCATCCATACCCCACTGATACCCCACCCATACCCCATCCATACCCCATCAATACCCCACTGATACCTTATCAATACCCAATCCATACCCCATCAATACCTTATTAATACCCCATCCATACCCCATCCATACCCCATCCATACCCCACTGATATCTTATCAATACCCCATCCATACCCCATCCATACCCCACTGATACCCCATCCATACCCCATCCATACCCCACTGATACCTTATCAATACCCCATCCATACCCCATCCATACCCCACTGATACCCCACCGATGGGGTGAGGGTTGAGGATCTGGTGTGGGTCCTGTTTGGTGGGTGACTGGGTGGGTGGATGGATGGGTGGGAGGGTGGGTGGGTGGGTGGGTGGGTGACTGGGTGGGTGGATGGATGGGTGGGAGGGTGGGTGGGTGGGTGGATGGATGGGTGGGAGGGTGGGTGGGTGGGTGGGTGGCTGGGTAGGTGGGTGGCTGAGTGGGTGGGTGGCTGAGTGGGTGGGTGGCTGAGTGGGTGGGTGGCTGAGTGGGTGGGTGGCTGAGTGGGTGGGTGGGTGGCTGAGTGGGTGGGTGGCTGAGTGGGTGGGTGGCTGAGTGGGTGGGTGGCTGAGTGGGTGGGTGGCTGAGTGGGTGGGTGGGTGGGTGGGTGGGTGGCTGAGTGGGTGGGTGGGTGGGTGGGTGGGTGGCTGAGTGGGTGGGTGGGTGGCTGAGTGGGTGGGTGGGTGGGTGGGTGGGTGGGTGGGTGGGTAGGTGGGTGGCTGAGTGGGTGGGTGGGTGGGTGACTGGGTGGGTGGGTGGGTGGCTGAGTGGGTGGGTGGGTGACTGGGTAGGTGGGTGGCTGAGTGGGTGGGTGGGTGGGTGGGTGGGTGGCTGAGTGGGTGGGTGGGTGGGTGGGTGGCTGAGTGGGTAGGTGGGTGGCTGAGTGGGTGGGTGGCTGAGTGGGTGGGTGGGTGGGTGGGTGGCTGAGTGGGTGGGTGGCTGGGAGGGTGGGTGGGTGGGTGGCTGGGAGGGTGGGTGGGTGGGTGGGTGGCTGAGTGGGTAGGTGGGTGGCTGAGTGGGTGGGTGGCTGAGTGGGTGGGTGGGTGGGTGGGTGGCTGAGTGGGTGGGTGGCTGGGAGGGTGGGTGGGTGGGTGGCTGGGAGGGTGGGTGACTGGGTGGGTGGGTGGGTGGCTGAGTGGGTGGGTGGGTGGCTGAGTGGGTGGTTGGGTGGGTGGGTGAGTGGGTGGGTGGCTGAGTGGGTGGGTGGGTGGCTGAGTGGGTGGTTGGGTGGGTGGGTGAGTGGGTGGGTGGCTGAGTGGGTGGGTGGGTGACTGGCTGGGTGGGTAGGTGGGTGACTGGGTGGGTGGGTGGGTGGCTGAGTGGGTGGGTGGGTGAGTGGGTGGGTGGCTGGGTAGGTGGGTGGCTGGGTGGGTGGGTGGCTGAGTGGGTGGGTGGGTGAGTGGGTGGGTGGCTGGGTAGGTGGGTGGCTGGGTGGGTGGGTGGCTGAGTGGGTGGGTGGCTGAGTGGGTGGGTGGGTGGGTGGCTGAGTGGGTGGGTGGGGGATAGTAAGTGCGTGTGCTCATACTACGATTACTACGATTGTCAGAAGCAGAGAAGACAGTCAACCTTCCCTGACTTTGAATTATGAGGGAATTCACAAAAGAAATCATTAAAGTCACTAAAGTATCGACGGATAATCAAATGAAAGGACAACAAAAAGAAATAAACAAAGATAACAAATGATGGTGAAGGGGTGAATGACGATGGTGATAATGGTACTAACAGTGGTGGTGAATGAGTGAATGACGATGGTGATAATGGTACTAATAGTGGTGGTGAAGGGGTGAATGACGATGGTGATAATGGGACTAACAGTGGTGGTGAAGGGGTGAATGGCGATGGTGATAATGGTACTAACAGTGGTGGTGAAGGGGTGAATGGCGATGGTGATAATGGTACTAACGGTGGTGGTGAAGGGGTGAATGGCGATGGTATGATGGTACTAACGGTGGTGGTGAAGGGGTGAATGGCGATGGTATTAATGGTACTAACGGTGGTGGTGAAGGGGTGAATGGTGATGGTATTAATGGTACTAACGGTGGTGGTGAAGGGGTGAATGGCGATGGTGATAATGGTACTAACAGTGGTGAAGGGGTGAATGGCGATGGTATGATGGTACTAACGGTGGTGAAGGGGTGAATGGCGATGGTATGATGGTACTAACGGTGGTGGTGAAGGGGTGAATGGCGATGGTATTAATGGTACTAACGGCGGTGGTGAAGGGGTGAATGGCGATGGTATGGTGGTACTAACGGTGGTGAAGTGGTGAATGGCGATGGTATTAATGGTACTAACGGTGGTGATGGGGTGAATGGCGATGGTATGATGGTACTAACGGTGGTGAAGGGGTGAATGGCGATGGTATGGTGGTACTAACGGTGGTGGTGAAGGGGTGAATGGCGATGGTATTAATGGTACTAACAGTGGTGGTGAAGGGGTGAATGGCGATGGTATGATGGTACTAACGGTGGTGAAGGGGTGAATGGCGATGGTATGGTGGTACTAACGGTGGTGGTGAAGGGGTGAATGGCGATGGTATTAATGGTACTAACAGTGGTGGTGAAGGGGTGAATGGCGATGGTATGATGGTACTAACGGTGGTGAAGGGGTGAATGGCGATGGTATGATGGTACTAACGGTGGTGAAGGGGTGAATGGCGATGGTATGATGGTACTAACGGTGGTGAAGGGGTGAATGGCGATGGTGATAATGGTACTAATAGTGGTGGTGAAGGGGTGAATGGCGATGGTGATAATGGTACTAATAGTGGTGGTGAAGGGGTGAATGGCGATGGTGATAATGGTACTAACAGTGGTGGTGAAGGGGTGAATGGCGATGGTATGGTGGTACTAACGGTGGTGGTGAAGGGGTGAATGGCGATGGTGATAATGGTACTAATAGTGGTGGTGAAGGGGTGAATGGCGATGGTGATAATGGTACTAACAGTGGTGGTGAAGGGGTGAATGGCGATGGTATGGTGGTACTAACGGTGGTGGTGAAGGGGTGAATGGCGATGGTATTAATGGTACTAACAGTGGTGGTGAAGGGGTGAATGGCGATGGTGATAATGGTACTAACGGTGGTGGTGAAGGGGTGAATGGCGATGGTATGATGGTACTAACGGTGGTGGTGAAGGGGTGAATGGCAATGGTATTAATGGTACTAACGGTGGTGGTGAAGGGGTGAATGGCGATGGTATTAATGGTACTAACAGTGGTGGTGAAGGGGTGAATGGCGATGGTGATAATGGTGGTACTAACGGCGGTGGTGAAGGGGTGAATGGCGATGGTATTAATGGTACTAACAGTGGTGGTGAAGGGGTGAATGGCGATGGTATTAATGGTACTAACGGTGGTGGTGAAGGGGTGAATGGCGATGGTATGGTGGTACTAACGGTGGTGAAGGGGTGAATGGCGATGGTGATAATGGTACTAACGGTGGTGAAGGGGTGAATGGCGATGGTATGATGGTACTAACGGTGGTGAAGGGGTGAATGGCGATGGTGCGGTGGTCCTGAGGAGGCTCACCTTGGTCAGGACGCTGTCCAGGGTCTCAGGCCGGCCGATGTCGAAGCAGAGCAGCACGGCGTCCGAGTCGGGGTAGGACAGGGGCCGCACGTTGTCGTAGTACGGAGACCCTGAGGGGCCAAACCAGCGTCACCACCAGGGGCCACGACCAGCGTCACCACCACCAGGGGCCACGACCAGCGTCACCACCAGGGGCCACGACCAGCGTCACCACCAGGGGCCACAACCAGCGTCACCACTGAGGGGCCACAACCAGCATCACCACCAGGGGCCACAACCAGCATCACCACCAGGGGCCACAACCAGCGTCACCACCACCAGGGGCCACAACCAGCGTCACCACCACCAGGGGACACAACCAGCGTCACCACCAGGGGCCACAACCAGCGTCACCACCAGGGGCCACGACCAGCGTCACCACCACCAGGGGCCACAACCAGCGTCACCACCAGGGGCCACAACCAGCGTCACCACCAGGGGCCAAACCAGCGTCACCACCAGGGGCCACAACCAGCGTCACCACCACTGAGGGGCCAAACCAGCGTCACCACCACCAGGGGCCACAACCAGCGTCACCACCAGGGGCCACGACCAGCGTCACCACCAGGGGCCACAACCAGCGTCACCACCACCAGGGGCCACAACCAGCGTCACCACCACCAGGGGCCACAACCAGCATCACCACCAGGGGCCACAACCAGCGTCACCACCACCAGGGGCCACAACCAGCGTCACCACCAGGGGCCACAACCAGCGTCACCACCAGGGGCCACAACCAGCGTCACCACCACCAGGGGCCACAACCAGCGTCACCACCAGGGGCCACAACCAGCGTCACCACCAGGGGCCACGACCAGCGTCACCACCAGGGGACACAACCAGCGTCACCACCAGGGGCCACGACCAGCGTCACCACCACTGAGGGGCCACAACCAGCGTCACCACCAGGGGCCACAACCAGCGTCACCACCAGGGGCCACAACCAGCGTCACCACCAGGGGCCACAACCAGCATCACCACCAGGGGCCACAACCAGCGTCACCACCAGGGGCCACAACCAGCGTCACCACTGAGGGGCCACAACCAGCGTCACCACCAGGGGCCACAACCAGCATCACCACCAGGGGCCACAACCAGCGTCACCACCAGGGGCCACAACCAGCGTCACCACCACCAGGGGCCACAACCAGCGTCACCACCAGGGGCCACAACCAGCATCACCACCACCAGGGGCCACAACCAGCGTCACCACCACCAGGGGCCACAACCAGCGTCACCACCAGGGGCCACAACCAGCGTCACCACCACCAGGGGCCACAACCAGCGTCACCACCACCAGGGGCCACAACCAGCATCACCACCAGGGGCCACAACCAGCGTCACCACCACCAGGGGCCACAACCAGCGTCACCACCAGGGGCCACGACCAGCGTCACCACCAGGGGCCACAACCAGCATCACCACCAGGGGCCACAACCAGCGTCACCACCAGGGGCCACAACCAGCGTCACCACCACCAGGGGACACAACCAGCGTCACCACCAGGGGCCACAACCAGCATCACCACCAGGGGCCACAACCAGCGTCACCACCAGGGGCCACAACCAGCGTCACCACCACCAGGGGCCACAACCAGCATCACCACCAGGGGCCACAACCAGCGTCACCACCAGGGGCCACGACCAGCGTCACCACCAGGGGCCACAACCAGCATCACCACCACCAGGGGCCACAACCAGCTCCACCACCAGGGGCCACAACCAGCGTCACCACCAGGGGCCACAACCAGCGTCACCACCACCAGGGGCCACAACCAGCGTCACCACCACCAGGGGCCACAACCAGCGTCACCACTGAGGGGCCACAACCAGCGTCACCACCAGGGGCCACAACCAGCGTCACCACCACCAGGGGCCACAACCAGCGTCACCACCAGGGGCCACAACCAGCTCCACCACCAGGGGCCACAACCAGCGTCACCACCAGGGGCCACAACCAGCGTCACCACCACCAGGGGCCACAACCAGCGTCACCACCACCAGGGGCCACAACCAGCGTCACCACTGAGGGGCCACAACCAGCGTCACCACCAGGGGCCACAACCAGCGTCACCACCAGGGGCCACAACCAGCATCACCACCAGGGGCCACAACCAGCATCACCACTGAGGGGCCACAACCAGCGTCACCACCAGGGGCCACAACCAGCGTCACCACCACCAGGGGCCACAACCAGCGTCACCACCACCAGGGGCCACAACCAGCGTCACCACTGAGGGGCCACAACCAGCGTCACCACCAGGGGCCACAACCAGCGTCACCACCACCAGGGGCCACAACCAGCGTCACCACTGAGGGGCCACAACCAGCGTCACCACCAGGGGCCACAACCAGCGTCACCACCAGGGGCCACAACCAGCGTCACCACCAGGGGCCACGACCAGCGTCACCACCACTGAGGGGCCACAACCAGCGTCACCACCAGGGGCCACAACCAGCATCACCACCAGGGGCCACAACCAGCGTCACCACCACCAGGGGCCACAACCAGCATCACCACCACCAGGGGCCACAACCAGCGTCACCACCAGGGGCCACAACCAGCGTCACCACTGAGGGGCCACAACCAGCGTCACCACCAGGGGCCACAACCAGCGTCACCACCACCAGGGGCCACAACCAGCGTCACCACTGAGGGGCCACAACCAGCGTCACCACCAGGGGCCACAACCAGCGTCACCACCACCAGGGGCCACAACCAGCGTCACCACCAGGGGCCACAACCAGCGTCACCACCACCAGGGGCCACAACCAGCGTCACCACCAGGGGCCACAACCAGCGTCACCACCAGGGGCCACGACCAGCGTCACCACCACCAGGGGCCACAACCAGCGTCACCACCACCAGGGGCCACGACCAGCGTCACCACCAGGGGCCACAACCAGCGTCACCACCACCAGGGGCCACGACCAGCGTCACCACCACCAGGGGCCACAACCAGCGTCACCACCAGGGGCCACGACCAGCGTCACCACCAGGGGCCACAACCAGCATCACCACCAGGGGCCACAACCAGCGTCACCACCACCAGGGGCCACAACCAGCATCACCACCACCAGGGGCCACAACCAGCGTCACCACCAGGGGCCACAACCAGCGTCACCACTGAGGGGCCACAACCAGCGTCACCACCAGGGGCCACAACCAGCGTCACCACCACCAGGGGCCACAACCAGCGTCACCACTGAGGGGCCACAACCAGCGTCACCACCAGGGGCCACAACCAGCGTCACCACCACCAGGGGCCACAACCAGCGTCACCACCAGGGGCCACAACCAGCGTCACCACCACCAGGGGCCACAACCAGCGTCACCACCAGGGGCCACAACCAGCGTCACCACCAGGGGCCACGACCAGCGTCACCACCACCAGGGGCCACAACCAGCGTCACCACCACCAGGGGCCACGACCAGCGTCACCACCAGGGGCCACAACCAGCGTCACCACCACCAGGGGCCACAACCAGCTCCACCACCACCAGGGGCCACAACCAGCGTCACCACCACCAGGGGCCACAACCAGCGTCACCACCAGGGGCCACAACCAGCATCACCACTGAGGGGCCACAACCAGCGTCACCACCAGGGGCCACAACCAGCGTCACCACCAGGGGCCACAACCAGCGTCACCACCACCAGGGGCCACAACCAGCGTCACCACCACCAGGGGCCACAACCAGCGTCACCACCAGGGGCCACAACCAGCATCACCACTGAGGGGCCACAACCAGCGTCACCACCAGGGGCCAAACCAGCGTCACCACCAGGGGCCACAACCAGCGTCACCACCAGGGGCCACAACCAGCGTCACCACCAGGGGCCACAACCAGCGTCACCACCACCAGGGGCCACAACCAGCGTCACCACCAGGGGCCACAACCAGCGTCACCACCACCAGGGGCCACAACCAGCGTCACCACTGAGGGGCCACAACCAGCGTCACCACCAGGGGCCACAACCAGCGTCACCACCACCAGGGGCCACAACCAGCGTCACCAC
>NW_028180345.1:0-16880 GCF_964030765.1 Micromesistius poutassou | reverse complement strand
AAATTACACGGCATAGGAGAAACATGGCCTACTTAGCACTTATGAAATAAGCTGATCGAGTAGGGTCACACGCTTCGGAAAGTACTTATCCCTGGACCTTCATTCATTTTTATGGCTGTACTTAAAGATGACATCCTGATTTGTGCCTGGATGCCACCCGCTAATATCATTCGTATGCGCACGTGATTGACAGGGAAGACGGGTTTTCCGTGGAAGAGATGTCCTGATTGGTCCGAAATGAGCCAGGTAGGAAGCCACACTCACACACACGTATAATCATGAGCATTTGGTGGAATTCATCAACTGGTATATAGGTTTTCCTCAGTTCCAAGAGCCTCAGAGAAACCTTGGGATTTCATCCTCCTCTAATCAAAGCGTGTTTTTTTTTGTTCATTCCTCTGCGCTTTGCTTAATAACATTGCATACTGACATAAAAAATATATCATTATTTTGAAGTAATCCCTTCACCCCATTTTAATGTGAGGAGAAATAATGGCAAAAAAAAGGTGATGATGTGGCCCAAGGCCATACGATATGAAATGGCCCTTCAGTCGAACATGACTAAGTGATGAGTCTTAATTTGCCTGGAGCTGCACACCAAAAATACCCTTCTTTAACCCTGGGCTGCGTGATGGCGTGCCAAGATCATCCATCTTAGTAACAGTGAGGCACTAAGCTTGTAAGGCACAGGAGACAGAGGTGAGGGCCGGCCAAAATAAAGGGCTTCAGTTGACCATAATGTAAAAAAAAAAAAAGGTAATGAACTGTCATATACTTTTATGTGCAACAAACCTGCTACAGAGTAATATATCATTGCACAAAAATGCACACAAGCAGATAACCCTATAGCCGAAAGAGTAAAAAAAAAGATAAGGGGCTAAGCTCATGCTACAGTTTAGGAACGTAGTGAATAACTGTAGCCTAACATATCGGCACGTCAGTGCCTGTTTAGTGGCGCTGGCTCTGACGTGGAACCCACAGGGCAGGAGGAGGAGAGGCAGACCGAGAACCACCCGGAGAAGAACCACAGAACAAGAGATGAGGAAAGAAGAATGGCTGTCGTGGGAACATCTGGAGCCGAGGGCCCGAGACGGGAAAGGATGGAAGTGCTTTGTCGATGGCCGATGTTCCTGTGGGAATTTAAAGGCCTAACTAACTAACTAACTAACTAACATATGGGCAGGTGAGAAAGGACGAACTGGCCTGTCTGTTTACAATACTTTTCAGCAGTTTCAGAAAAAAATAGTATAAACCCTGACTACTCACTACCGGGGGGGGGGGGGGGGGGGGGGGATCATCACATCGACCAGCTGGCGGTTGTCATTTTTTGAACCCCTGTTGGCTGTGTATGGTGAGATTATGCTCCCTATTTTGCAGTGGAAGCAGAAGGAAAGAAACCTGAACCTGTTGATTTGTTGTTGTACACAGATAGACAAAACGCTGCGATGCACAATGGGTCCTTTGTTGGAGAACCGTCCCCTCCACCCGGGCAGAGCCTCGAGTGCCTTGCTCCGGGAAGTGAGGCAGGCCGCAGTTGGCTGACTGCAGGTGATAAACCACCATGGAGAGGGGTTGGATTGGGACTCGTGTAAACGCCATGCCTTGCATCTCAATGTTACCCACACGCAGCACTCTTCTGGTTGGGCTTTAGCTCACTCTGTGAAGGGGAATAGAGTCCCACTTTTTGGGGTTTTCCTTTTGCCTCTTTTCTCCTTTCGTTTAAGTGCTGTCCCTCTTGTGAAAAGAGCCAAGAGATAAACCACACGGGCCACTGGGGCATGGTCGTAACTCGTCCCTCCAACAGTCGTGGCGGTACATTTCCGCTTCCTATTATTGTCGATTAATGCTTAAGTTGCTGTACTGCAAGCGGTGGAGCGAAACCTTAAATGACACAGAATTTGAGAGAAACCAGTACTTGAATCAACAGTTCTGAGTTCCCAATGTTTACAAAGATCCGCGTTTTGCCTCGTGAGACACGACCAGATATTTGCAGGTTCGCCCGCATTCATAATTTGACATCACATAACATATACACAAGGGGGCAGCATGGCATTAGCATTTCTGAACCCAGATAGACACAAACCAACGGGCAATCTGCAAATGGATTTGCGAGAACGACTCAGCTTCATATATCCATAAAGATGCTGCAAATCATTAAAATCTATCGGCAACCAAACATAAACAAAAGTATTTTGATTGTGCCAGTTGCATTTATTTTATTCTTGTGTCAGGTCGTCGATAACAGACCACGAAACGCTTCCCACTAATTTCCCACTGGACTAATCAGTGATCACTTGACGCAAACGTCTGACGCTAAGATCTGAGAGGACGGCACATGTTTGCGCAAGCGAAGGGCCATGTATGGTATGTGAGTAACAAGGTGGATATTTGCAGATCTTTGCATATGTGCAGGAGCAGGACGCAGAAGTCTGATTTGGCCTCTATGAAGACGCAGTATAGTATAAGGTGCAGTACCACGCAGTGAGGTGAAGCCTTAAATTACACGGCATAGGCAAAACATGGCCTTTGTAATCCTTATAAAATAAGCTGATCGAGTAGGGTCACGCACTTCGGAAAGTACTTATCCCTGGATCTTCATTCATATTTACGTCTATACCTAAAGACGACATCTAGATTTGTGACTGGATGCCATCTGCTCATATCATCCGCATGCACACGTGATTGACAGGGAAGACGGATTTCCTGAACCAATCGAGGAAGACATGCCCTGATTGGTCAGAAATGAGCCAGGAGGCGGACGCGCAGTCAAACAGAACAGATCTTCCGACACAGCGTTTCCCCAGCTGACGGATGGCTATCATTTCGAAATAATTAAACTAAATTAACTCAAATTATTGCCGTTAAATCTTACCTACAGCGCTCTTTAACATCATTGACATTCACATAGTAAATTCCAAATAGTACAAATTCCATGTTTTTTTATAAACCTATTCATAGTTACTATTACACTATCTAACTCCCCCCCCATTATTCCTGATATTTCATGTCTCATAGGTGGACTGTAAAATGAAAGTTTACTTCTGTTGAAAAAAGAGAAGAAATAGGCCTGTGATGTAACATCACAGGAGGCTAAGAACAAGCCTGGACCTCATCATCTGAACAAGAGTACATATTAGTCTGTCTGATGAAAGGGGATCAAAGCCCTTTCAAAATAAATAAATAGCCTGATAGATGCTAATGTTTACCATCCTTCCAAATGAAGTGTCTGGCTTCTGAGACGAGGACAGAAGTGTGTTTCTATTTGGTACCAACAGATGGGATTCACATGCAACAGAAATAATTCTGGTGACCCACCTTTGCACGCACCAATAGTGGCATATGCCAACGTGGCATGCAATCTGATCCCCAATTAGCAAACCCCACTTTTCGAACAACTGCATATCGAATGCAAACAGTAATTTCCTGAAAAGGTGAAAATGAATCAAAACAGGCTAAACAAATGTTTTATCATCACAAAGGTAGGTCAAATATAACGCTGTTTACGATTGGAGTAATGTAATTATCGAATTGTGGTTTGGTCATTGGTTATAATGTAATATAGCCGCTCTCTGTACATCTTCTACTTAGCTTAAATATTCTGTCGCTCTGGGCTATATGCAAAAGCCTATAGAATTGAAATAATAGCTGCACATTACCACGCATTCATGTGATAAACAGTGCATAATAGATCGATAATGGTGCATAATTGATCCATAATGGTGGGCTGATCCTGTAAGTACCAGCGTAGCCTATTGTACGCTGTATGCTTATTTTTAGATGGATCACCCACACAAACGCAACCTTTGACAGTTATGCTCAATATATGTGTGTGTGTGTGTGTGTGTGTGTGTGTGTGTGTGTGTGTGTGTGTGTGTGTGCGTGCGCGTGTGTCTGTGTGCACCTACATCATATTTTCTATGCAATGTCGTCAGTAATGTTTTCGCAACACTGATAAGTCAATGGAATAGTATTATCATATTATATTATGTTATATTATTTCATTATATAATATTACTGCATTATAATAACTTACAATGTCAAATCTTGGATTGACTTTTGATAAAGTAGTATTAACCTATCCTATTAGCTTCAACCACTTCCTCCATGCCCCCCCCCCCCCCCCCCCCCCCCCAGTCAACCAAAACCAAAACTTGAATTTAACTTTAACTTCAACTACATGAAATGCTGTCTCACTCTGGGGCGCTCACTGTGCAGCTGTCCTCCTTCCCCGCGTCACTCTGTTGTCTGCGGGCCTGCACTGTAAGCCTCCGTTTCCCTGACGTCAGACATGTCCGCCACAGAGTGCCGGTGGAAGAAAATGCAGCAATTAATAAGGGTGGCGGGGCGAGGAGAGCGGAACTCCTGCACTCACTCTCTCAGACACCCCCCCCCCCCCCCCGCCCCCCCCCGCCCTTTCACAGGAAGATGACGACTGACAGGTACGTACACACATCCACCCACACACACATCCACACCCACACTCACACGTAGGCGTGTTTCATTTAGACGCACGAGCGCACGCACGCACGCACGCACGCACGCACGCACACACACACACAATTATTTCCTTTTTACATACACACACTCACATACAGACACACACCAGTGCTTATTTCTCTTACTGTGGACACACACACACACACACACACACACACACACACACACACACACACACACACACACACACACACTGTGATGTATTTGTATAGAAAAAAAAAGAAAGATGGACAATATTTAATACAGTGCTGACCCATTTAAAAAAATAAATAAACAGATTAGGGTTTCTTTCTTGGACGTTGTACATTTGTAAGAGTGGTGGTGTTAGAGTGGCCGTCGTGGTTACCAGCACATTGTGGTTTATCACGCCGACAACAACAACCACCACAACATCTACAAGGACAATTCATGCTTGAAATTGGATGTTGCATGCTGGGTAGGACGGTGGACCGCACCACCACCGGTGACATCAGAGCGCCCCACTGTTGCCGCCGCTGACTTTGACGCTTGCGAGCGGCAATTTAGCGAATAAAAGCCTCACACTCGTAATTATCGGGTAGATAATGACAAGCCATTTATAAGACGTGGGTCGTGTATTGTGCAGAAGGCTGTCTCCGCCGTGACTCGTCATGTTTACCATGAACCACTTTGTTAATACTATGTTGTTGGTCCGTGTTGACATTAGCCCCCGCAACGCATGAGCGCTTTCACAGCGCCCGGCGGGTAAATAACACGCTAATGTAGGGATCACCCCGTTAATAAAACAGCATTGAACGGGACAGCACTTGTTTACTATTTGTGTCTTATTTTCCATTAACAGCCATTAACGTAGATCTCGATTCGACATATTCGACACATTTAAAACACCTTGGTCTTTATTTGTTGTTTGTAACGTTCAATGTACAGAGCAAGGTCTAAGCTCCCAGGCAGAGAGTGTGGTATAGCAGGCATGTGAGCCACTGTCGGACTCCAAGGAAAAAGGTTCTGCATTACTCGACACAGGAAAATAACTGGGCAAGGCACAACCAAACACCATAGTGACCAACGGAAGACCAAAGCCTTCAAAATGTGGACTTCTATGGGGTCTAGAAGGGATATGCACACTAGCGGTACTATGATGTGACCACCTTTCAATCATAATAAGCCAAGTTAATTAAATGGCTGGTGCTATGATGTCACATGTTTTCATCCCAATAGGTCAAAGGTGAATGAAACTGTCATGTTTCTGTCTCATGTTTTCTGTCCAGCCAATTAGGCTGAAGAAGTTGTGATGCGTTGTTACCAAGAGAAAACCTCATTAGCCGGACCGCAACCTGCCGATAGCCGCGGCTGTTGTCCCATTTTGGAATCACTGTTAGCGCTTATGTTACTATAAGCTGGTGTGCTATATGTTAACGTGTGAAAAAACACACAACGAATGTTGACTTCAACGTTAACTGACAATTTGCACTTCTTCAACATGCACACACATGCACAACCATCCAATGATAACCAAAGAAAAAAACCCTTACACTATTCAACTGTTACAGACTTGACCTAGCTATCAACTGTTCATGTTAATGTTGCAAACGGTTAATCTAAGCATGTACTTTGGACACCCTGGGATTACAGTGATGCAATGGATTATCTTGGCACTTCTACCTAAAAACAATTAAGTATTCAACACAGAGCAATCCTCAGTGTGGCCGTCCAGCACAATTATTAAAATCTGTGCGCAACCAGGCCTCACAGGACTACAACGTGTTCGCACGGCCGACATTAAACACAAAGAGGACAAAGCAATGCAAGTTCTTGCGATTTTATTCCAAAAAGAGAAGGCCTCTTGACAGACTTTCCTTCCTTTCCCAAGAACACATCTTTGCACTTATAGCCCACGCAAGGACAAGCAGTCCATGGAGAAACCTTACAGAGAACTTACAGGAACGCATCAAGAGCCATCTGGAGGCCTACGAGACAAAGACGGACATGCTTGAATAGCATTTTTCAGGTGCCATTCAGTGGCAGCAGTGCTGGAAGGCAGAGACATGCACTCGTCCCTCAAGATTGCCTTGCTTTGTCCTGCCCTGTATTGTCTCCTTAAAAAACCTCAGTTTCATGGGTTACGGTTTGAGAGACTCACGAATTGATGAGCGGAAACCGCAATGCGACTAGGAGCACCGTGTACAACGCAAGACCTGATTTACTGAAACATACCAAAAACAGCAGGAATACAGCAACAAAGCACAAAACAATAAAAACAGTCATGCCTTGGCTTCTTCTTGTTTTACTTATAAAGTTGGAGATGCAGGTGCATCACTTATCTGCAAGTGCAGAGCAGTGCAAAGAAAATGTCCAACACTGTTTCCGAAAGCAGGGTTGTGTTTTTTTTTGCCAGGCAGAGCAGACAGCCAGGTAATAATCCAGGACTTTGGATATGAATAGAATAGTCTGTTTGAGAACCCCTTCCAGTTTATGATGGCTATCTTACTTTTTCAGTACACAACACCAGACAGTGATGAATCACAGCCGTGTTTTTCAAAGTCGAGGCGCCATTAAAAGTCGAGACGGATGTCTTCATAATCAAGCACAGACAAAATGGCTTCTAACGTCAAAAGAAAAACATGCTTCATTTTGATACAGGATAAACTATGCTGATGTAATTGTCCATGTATCCATGTAATTTACATGGTTACTGTATGTATTCAAATAGGTATTTGTGTAGGTGTATTTCTGTATGTAAGATTTGTGGTAATGAGAATTCAGCCGATAAAGGGAAGCGGAATAGGTTAGGACTCAAAGATAAAGGGACGTTTGATAGAAGGAGAAAAAGTATGGAGAAAATAACAAGATAGGATGAGCGAATATTGAAAAGATCGGATGAGGTCGAAATGGATCTGTATATAAACACATATTTGAAGTGCAAGGTAAAAGTGTTGATTAAAAACATGTTGAGGGAAACTGAAATGAGAGGACCCCTAGTTTACATATTGATACTGACAATCTGCTGTTTAGAATTAATTTGCTTGAGCCCTCACTCTATGATTGGTTTCACTTTAATGAATCTGTCTACTCTACAAGAAGGAATGTATAAAACAATGTCATATATTTTGTTTATTATTATGTTCATTATCTGATTGTGATACAAAGTTTCGGTCAGGCTGCAAGAAAAACGGTATGTCAAGTAAGTAGGTAACTTTACCTTTGGGTGAAATGTCTATATTTAATTGTACTTTTGATATGAACTACTTGAAATATACACACAAAGAAAACCCAAACTACCAAGGAAAAATGTGTGAAGACACTTATTATACACAGTCCTACTGTATAGTTTATGTTCAAAGAGCAAAAGATTATTTAAGAGTCATCTGATGTGTGACCAACAGAGGGCAATGTTGCGCCACGACTAAATCCTGGATGCCAGTAATTCAGTGGGAGGGTGGGATTACAAGAGGCAGAAAAACAGAGAAACAAACGCAGAGAACAGCGAAAGAAAAGAGTCTGTCTAGAGCCAAATGTTTTCAGGCAGCTTCATTTGAACCATTAAATTGTATTTTATGCTGAAATTATACAATAATTGGAAAATGGAGTGAAGCTAGCGAAAATGTCAAAGGAAATATATCAGCACACGACCCAGGTAGCAGCACACACAAAAATACCCTGCTGCAAAGCAACAAAGTGTCCTCGTCTATGTTTCTGTGTGACCGTACATGTTGAAAAAAATATATCGCTACAGCATCTATAGTGTGGGCCCTCAACTTCAAAGCTAATTGATTTTCTCCACACCCGCCCAATCCAAATATTGGCATGTTTTACTTCGTAATTTGTTTATCTATGCCTTGCATGGTGGTAGCTGAACTGTGCATTATTTAAGTAGGACGTTCAAATGTATGTTGTATATATATATATATATATATATATATATATATATATATATATATACACTGTGTATGTGGGTGTGTGTGTATATATATATATATATACACACACATCCTTCACATTATATATTCCCATTTTTCTTTACCCATTCAAATCGTGTGGAAGATTATTGCTTCAATGGCTTCTGTAAAACCTCCTATTATTTTCTTCTCTTTGTCCTCCCCCCCGCCCCCCCGCCCCCCCCACACAAACACACACACACACACACACACACTCTCTTTTTTTGCCGGCCGAACGATGACGCCTGCATTTGCTAAATAAAAAACAGATGAATAAAACATTCCAAATAAGTTAAATATCACCTTTGCATTTTTGTTTTTGTCTTGGTTTCTTTGCGCTATAACCTCTGCAATACTTTCTCCTTGAAAAGAACAACATGAAGGGGGCGAGGGGGGAGTCAAGATAAGGGTAGTGGGGGGGGGGAATGATATCCTTTTGAAGTCCATTCTCCCCCAGCCTCTTTGAGGAGAGTAAAGGCAACTATTTTGCCGTAACACCGCAGTGTCCAAATTGAAAGGATCAACTACATCTCTTATGCATTCATTTATTTATCACAGCGATATGAAAACCAGGCTCCCTGCGTAATCAGATTGGACTTTTGGCCGTTGATTTCCACAATATCTTAAGAACATTTGAAGCCGACGACAGGGAAACACTTACAAATACTCGAAAGGGCTCCTGAACGAAGGCCAATACCATCTAGGTTTTGGCTACACTTGAGGCATCAGCGGTTTGTATATTGCTTGTTCCTGTAGTCTGGTCTAACATCCTACTGTAGCTGCAGTGCAAGGTAGTCCACAGGTTGAGGAAATACAAGAAAAGAAAGTAATTGGCAGCTGGCCGGTGGATGTTGCTTTGTTACCCTTGAATGTATTTTCAGCAGCGATGTTTATTTGCCACAACTCCCTCTCACTTTATTTCACATTCTGTGTCCAATTATGGGATGGTGGATGTGAGAGTACACTGGCAGAGGTGACGTCCATGCTGGAAAAGGTCGAGGTAAAACCAAATTACCAATGATCCACAAGATGAGGCTATTGTCTGACACTCATACACACAATACACCGCGGGAAGAATGGGTGCACAAGCCGTGGGCAGGCTCGGAGTGTGTCCTGGGTTTGAATAACAGGAAACAACAACAGGTTTTTCCATCTTGTATTAACCCCCCCCCCCCCCATCCTGAACGAAGAAATAAAAATGGATGTTGAGAGTTGTGGAGGGTGAATACAAACTAAAAAAACTCCCGGCCTTGGTTCACAAATGCACATGGAGAAGGAGAAAAGTTCAGAGTGGTGTAATAAGGTACGGCAGCGAAAAAGAAATGGAGAACGGACGGAGTGTACGGAAACGATGCAGTCCAGTTCGAATCAAGGGCTTTTTCCTCTCCAGGACAATGCGGCCGTGTCGTGTTGCCTCTCTGAATACCAACGAAGGTCGCGTGTGCGTGGTGTGTGTGTGTGTGTGTGTGTGTGTGTGTGTGTGTGTGTACGATGTGTACTGCTATATGAGGTTAAGGGCATCGGAAGGGACTGCGAGTTGCTTGAAACACAAAGAGAGACAGACAGAGAGAGAGAAAGAGGGAGAGAGAGAGAGAGAAGAGAGAGAGAAAGAGGGAGAGAGAGAGAGAGAGAGAGACAGAAGAGAGAGATACAATGGAGAACATTGTAGAGGATTTAACAGATTTTACAGCATTTTTGGAGACACGATTGAATTCTGTAGGTCTCCAATGACATCTTCAAACTCCCCATACAGTGGGGTTATTCGCTCTGTAACTCTAGTATATTGGAATATTTATTTGATATATATTTAGATATCATGTATACTTTAGTATGAATAAATTGTATTATTACAATTTTCTTTCTGTATTTATGTTAGGTAAACTTAAATATAAAACAGCTATATTTCATATCAGTATCAGTTTCTGTTGATGCATTTAATTGAATGCCATGATTGTTAGAAAAGTTGCAGAATGTCTATGAGATACACTTTAGATACACTTTGTCACTGTGTGCGCGTGTGGTAAATGTGTGTGTGTGTGTGTGTTTTTGCTTTATGGTCCTTTCTTCTTTAAGTTTTCCCCACACAACGATTCATGTACAGAAAAGTGATACCTGACAAATAATATGTCCAGTGATTGTGCACAAAAGCAGTGAGGGCAATCAGTACACAACATCCTATGGTGTCAGCCGTTAGCTGCCCAGCAGCCATCTTGCTGTCCTTGCTGTTTTTCTTTCTGTTTTTTTTTCCCTCTCTTTCCTGGTGTGAAAATGCTGATGTTTGTTCCCATGCCTGTGGCGCCCAGGATTAAGTAGTGACAATTTGCAATTCAAATGTAATTATGTCTACCCCCCCCCCCCCCCCCGCCCTCACCTAACGTCCATGTCCATGGAACTCTATTAGCCAATGAAACTTTTATCTTTTTTCGGTATTTTTCGCAACTGCTGGGAAGGGCGCGTGGGAGGATGACTTGTCATCTATCATAAGCTAAAAAACGGGACTGTAGTGCTGTCAAGAAAAGAAGAAAAAAACTAAATAAACGCCACTAGCATGTCAGATGTCGTGACATTATCAAAGCTGCCCGACACAACAGCGACGGTTATTTTTCCTGTAGAAACCCCAACGTGGGAGGTAGCTATTGACATTTTCCTTTTGGAAAACATGTGATGGCGGCGGGGGGGCCGAGCTAGGCATCTGTAACCGCCACTTGGAGAACATTAACCCTCTGTCGCTTAGAAACCACACCATGTAGCCAGAGAAGGGGAGCGCAGCCCTCGCCGTGGACAGCCATTACCGGCTGTGTATCGATCATACGCATCTCTCTGTCTCGCATGCACACATGTGCCGATGCGTACGCGCACACACACACACACACACACACACACACACACACACACAGGCCCTTACACTGACATCTTCAGTGACACAGATACATCCACAAACACTCACAATGGGCAACTAATAACGTTTGCGTATTGATTAAATCCATCTCTCTCTCTCTCTCATACACACACACACACACACACACACACAAACACACACTCAGAGTGGGCGACTATTACAGCTTGTGCAGTGATCAAGTACATCTCACATACACCCCATCCCCCTCCCACCACACACACAGACACACACACAGACACCCAGAGCAGCATCTGATCAACAACATCTGATCAACAACAGCTCCTCTCCGACTGTCTGTCATTACGGGAGGACGGAGAGGAGAGAGAGGTGACTGTGTGTGTGTCTGTGTGTGTGTGGGGGGGGGGGGGGGGGGGCGGTTTTGACCCCTCTCAACCTGGGGCTACCAATTGATCAAGTCATCTTGTCTCACCCGGCCCCCCTCACCCCTCCTCACACCTCCAGCCTCCCCCCGTGGATCCAGTGCAGTGGTCGACCGCCTCTGTCCATCATCATCTCAACGGGGGCAGGACTCGGGACTCTCAGGGTGCACTCACACTAGGCAACGTTGCCCTGTACCATACTCGAGTATGATTGCCTCCCCCCCCCCCCACTGTGCCGCTGGCCTGTGCTCACACCAGGCAATCTCGACCGGGCCTGAGTACGGCTGCCTCTTGTACATATAGGTTGCGTATCCGCGTGTCGGCTCATTAACATCTGTACCGTGGCCTGAGCACACCTCTCTGAAGTGTACTGATGCCACGGAATTGAACTGTACTTGAGTTTGGATGGCGTGCTCACACTAGCCAAACTATCTAGACTTTAGGGGGCAAACGTACTCGGTGTGAGTGAGTGTGAGTCCGCCCTCAGTAAGCAGCAACACTTGATAACACACACACACACACACACACCCAAAGACACAGACAATCGCATCTATAGATTATCGGGTGCATTCAAGTAGGAATATCAAAGGTTAATGGAGCTGTGCATCTGAATATGGA
Organism: Micromesistius poutassou; assembly: GCF_964030765.1. NCBI lineage: Eukaryota > Metazoa > Chordata > Actinopteri > Gadiformes > Gadidae > Micromesistius > Micromesistius poutassou. The sequence goes on along the minus strand of NW_028180345.1, from coordinate 4,572 downwards.
AACATCAGACCCAGCTGCCCTGAGGGATTACAGAAAAATGGAACTTGAACATGAAGAAAAACATCTTCCCATTTGCCTGTTCTTATCGCGGTAAATGTAGTCGGCCTAGAGTGGGCAGCACATGCCCAATGGTTAACGGTGATGTGTTTTAAGCGCAGGTGATCCAGCCACAATAACCTAATTAGAATAGGGACATGTTTTTTATTGTATCGATAGCCAATTGCTTCCGATCTGTCATGCCTGCTTATGTTGAAAAGCCGCGAGATAGACCCCCCACATAATGAGGTCTCAGATCAGATAGATAGATAGACACGAGATTGATTACCAACCGTCTCGTAATTAATATTCCCGACAAAGCTGGCGCCTGTTGCCTTGTTTAAAAATCTATTCATAGATTTTAAAAATCATGTTTAAAAAAAAAAAAAACGGGACGTATAGTGACATCCAAGCCGGGGACGGGGCCCCCGGAAAAAAAGGACGGACCCCCGGAGACGGGGACGGCATTAGGTGATGCTTAGAGCCGATGAATTATGACATCAGCGAGTTCCCTCGTTCATTTGCATTGTTTGCGTTCTTTCTTTCTGTGGGTGTGTTAGCGTGTCGCCGACGCACGCCTCTGTCATGCGCTGTGAGGTTAACAAGGCTACAAAATATAACAACCCTCCGCCCTAGTCCGGCATGTTGGGGGTCTTGGCGTGCAACAATTTCATTGAACCTCCGCTAACATTTTACAACGTCATTTATTACGACATTAAAAAAAAAGCGCTAAATACCGGAAAGACCCTTGTGTCCCGAATGGGCGGGCGAGCGTGCGAGAGAGAGAGAGCGCTCTTACTGCTGTTCCACTACCTTTTTATGAACCACAATCTCATTTTATTCATGAAAGATTACAGTATGGATCCATTATGCCACGGTGCTCTTAATCTTCTTTATAACCTGCCCACGGCATTACCAAGTACCTTCCTTGGCATACTATGTATCTCTCTCTCTCTCTCGCTCTCTCTCTCTCTCTCCCTCTTTGTCTCACTCTCCATCTCTCCCTCTCTCTTTGCCTCTCTCTCTCTCTGTACACTCTCTCCATCGCATTGCCTATCTTTGTCTCTCCCTCTTTATTTCCCTCTCCCTCTCTATGCTCCATCCCTCTCTGTCTCCTCCCTTCTCTCTCCTCTCCATCTCATTGTCTCTCTGTGTCTCTCTCTCACTCCATCTGTCGCCTTGGCCTCCCTCAGATATAATGTAATTGGAGATGCATGGATGCAATAACAAGGGGCAGGTTTCTGGTTGGAACAGCAGGGCTGTAGAGATGACAAATGTGTACATTTGGTGGGGGTGGGTGGATAGACACAGGACTTCTGTCTCCAATTGGCGACAAACAAGCATCTCATTGTATCAAGGACGGGTTGTTGTTTTAACACAACTATTTAGAAGTAGGAGTATTTAGAAGTAGGGATAGTTATTAGTAGTAGTAGTTTCATAATCATTATGATAAGACATAATAGTAGTCTATTTATATTATTATATTATATTTATATTTGATTCATGAGCATTCATTTAACACATGAAATATCAGAATATACATTCATATATGCATGCATGTCAAAGCAAAAAGCATGTCCATTTCTAGTATTAATGGGCTGGGTGGCGATTTTCTTTTTGCTTGTTCTCTTGAACACGAAGACAAGCCCGGCCCAGTGGGGTCATAAAACATTTAGAATATTAATTATTACATCTGAATCTATACTTCAATAACAGGGACGGGCAAACACATGGTTAATACATGCCCTCACTTGAACCAAGGAGGTGGTGGTCATTGGGAATATATTTTGGGGGGAGGGGGCTGTGTGCGTGTGTGTGTGTGTGTGTGTGTGTGTGTGTGTTTGTGTCACTGTTTAAAACCCTGGCCAGGACTGGGACTAATATGACCGGTGGTCTTGTGGTCAGGCCCTGGAGGGGTTGTTTGGGGCCAGGCTCAGCGGTGGCCCAGCATTTTGGGACTCAAGTGAAATCATTGATTTCAGACGGGGGTCTGAACTCAACGGTGTTACGCTGAGCTGGTGTCTGGCGGGCCCCGTACGCGCCACCGGGAGGGGGGGGGGGGGGGGCAACCCCGGGTTTTCGAGGTTTCCGGTGCATAGTGATGGTTCGTCGACAGCGTGAGGCGAAGGGGGGTGTGGGGCCGGCCGTCGCTGCGTTCTCCTCCCGGTGGCCGATGAGGGAGAGAGTCTCTCAATTGCACTTGAATCACTTTCAGAAGAAACAAAAAGAAGAAGAAACGTTATTACAAAAAAAAGTTGTAATAACGTTTTTAAAATATTTTTTATAGTTTGTTTTTTTTAAGATGCCCGCAGACTTCCTGGGAAATTGGTTATTTGCTGGTCTTACCCACATTCAGACACGAAGATTGACAACAACTTCCTCTGTGTGTGTCCAGTTAAGAGAACTCCACGGGCTGTACGGCTAGCCGTTACACGGAATGTGGGGAGAGGCTTCTAGCGTAGCTCCTGTGAAGTGAATTTCACAGCATTTAAAAAGGAATGTGTTTCATGTATTCATCCTGGGTATTCACAGAGAGCTTATATAACAGAGCACAAAAGTAACAAATAACTGTGTTCTACCCATTGCTTGCCTTTAAACTGCCTTTACACACACACATGTACAGTGGTATTCAAGGCGGGGGGGGGGGGGGGGGGGGTGGTTAGGGGTTCAGCACAACCCAAAACCCCATCTCCAAAACCCTGCTGTTGTTTTCTTTGGTCCTACTATTTGTCGAGTCCCTCACCTCTGTCTCTCTCGGTGTCTGACGGAGGCGCCGCAGCGGGAAACTATTCGGGCCGCAGCGGTGTCAACACCACTCACCAGAAAGTAATCGTCTATTTATTGTTTGTTTCCCACCCCCCTCCCCCACACCCCAACGCCCCACACCCCAACCCCCTTCCCGCTCCCTCTCTCTCTCTCTCTCCCTCTCTCTCTCTCTTTCCCCCCTGGATCTGCTTCTCCATGCATTCTATTATTGTTTACTGAGTCAAACTTCCCCTCCAGAACGGCTCCTTCTAGTCCTCTGGTCTCAGAGTCTGTCTCTCCACACTCAGGGTAGGTGTGGTGTGTTTGTGGATGAGTGAGCCGAACGGCAACACAAAATGACACTTGGCAGCGGACCACCACCACTATGCCTTTGCAGAGTGGTGCGGAAATGACTGTGATTTTGTTTTAGCTTATCGGTCGACTTGGTAGGGAAGGTGGAACTCTTATTTTAGACCCTCCCTTGGACACAGATTATGCAACATTATGGGAACACACATTCCTGATGACCTGCATTGTTTGTAATAACTGTTGCAGCCAAGAATTAGTACTTTAATGAGAGTCTCTTGAAATGTTTTTGCGGATGGCTAAAATCTTTCTAATGGTATCTACCTCCCAAAAAAAATCCTTCAACTTCAACTTCCCTAACTTCAACTCTACATTATTGGTTTTTCTAGTTAATATCCTGCTTTGGCAGCACTGCCAAACTCGAGAGGATTTGAGATTGTAACTGAAAGATATTTCAGACACTTTTAGCAAAGTCAGTTTAAGTGAAGAAAATAGATAGAAAATCTGAAGTTACACTCCAAAATGTCTGTTCTCATTTGAACGGTTCTCGAGGGAGATCTTTCTGGGTATGTTGCATTACAGAATAAAGAAAACAAAAGCAGAGCAAATGAAAACAAAAGCAGAGCAAATGGAAACAAATGGAAGCAAATGGAATATAAGTGGTGTCTCTAAAATATTCACGCAGCTTGTGTGAATTCCCATTGGTTTGTCCCATTGGTTCAGTTTAAACAAATGGGTGAACCGAATTGACAGTGGATGTATCCTCACCCTTTTACGTCAAAGACCTTGCTTTATATTGGGCCTTATTTGTATACAAATAGAATCAAACATACATATATTTGACATCTCAACAATTGATACAACTGTACATATACATTGGGGATGTGTAGTGACAGATACACCATCTGTATATGCATATGTTAGAGTCTAAAATGTACTATTGAAACATAGCATTATTATCCATAATCATTGTCTTTTCTCAGGAACTACATCCTGGAGTTTATATTTATTTATTGTTAAATTTTTATCTCTGCTTCATCGCATATGTAAATCGCTATCAACTACTATTTATCCAGCAGTAAAATGGGCTTACTCTGTTTCTGGAAGACAAGCTCAGCCTTTTCTTTGACTCCTGCTTGGAGATGGTCTTGCAGGTACAGTAGGTGAAATAATTCCTTCAATTGGTTGACATTCATGAAGTGCTCTTCAACTCATTGGATTTCGGGGGGGTTACGGCTGGAGGGTGATGGAGATGAAATGGGTGTCGGTAAAGCGGCCAGGCGGAGAGAAATGTGCCGATTATTAGTTGATTGAAAACAGGGCCTGGTCTTACAGTAGGATCAATACGTGGTAACTCTTTCAGCGAGAGATATGGGTTCTGCAGTCAGCTACGTGTCCATAGACCTTATAGGTTGTGGGTTTCCATTTGTCCACTGACACCACTATTGGATAAAGTAGAAATAACGAAGCAAGGACACTTCCCCC
>NW_028180346.1:17500-21484 GCF_964030765.1 Micromesistius poutassou | reverse complement strand
ATTTCTAACAAAAGGGGCTTTCTAAGCTTTTTCTATGATTGCTTCTCTACTTCTCCACCTTCCTCTTCCAGAGTCCTCTTGGCTTCTGACAGTCACTCCTCCTCCATTTTTGTCAGCGTTTCAGGGAGCGTTTCAGTGTTGACGTGATTAGCGTGGTATAGGTCAGTGGACGGCCAGGCAACCTTGGAGGTTGACCAGAACACACTGAACAAGGACATTACAGTGGCGTGTTATCAGGGAAGCGAGAGGCGGCTGTCCCTGGGTTCGTAACCTTGGCGGGTGTTTCCGCTGCTGTAACCCGCTTACTGACTTGGCTGAGAAAACAGGTTTTCCCTCAATGGGATTTAGAGTTTAAGTAGGAACAGCACAGCAACAACAACAACATAGGCAGCAGCAGCAGAGGCATTCGCCAAAATCCAAGAACAACATTGAAAATATTCTAATAACATTATTTATTGTTTATTTTGAGTCAGGAAAGAACATTTCGTCCAAGGAACACATAATGTACATTTTGCAAGGGATAATTCTTTAATCAACGATGTCTGTTTATCATATTATACAGCGGTAGAAATAGCGCCATGTAAAACAATCCAGTGTTAGTTTAATAAAAGCCAAATGCAATTCCAATTGCAATCTCAGGTTTCTTGACTTGAATTAAGCCTTTGATGAGCATCCCCTTAATCAGAGGTAATTCATCTAATAACCTGGCTCTTTTCATGCTGCGCTTCAACAGAAGTTGAAGCCTATTTCTTTGTCCATCCAGTAAACTAGCCGGTGGAGGGTTTGTGTTATTATAAGCCTCCTTTGGCAATCAATCCCGGGTTTTTGGGTCTGGTCAAGGTCTTGGCCGTGCGGACAATTAGGAGACCCGGCATGGGAGACAGAAACAGGGAAAAAAGAGCATGAGGCGGTTGTTAATCTTAAACTCAGCCAACTTTATGACAGAGGAGGATAACGCGTGTCCACAAGAAGGGTTATGGGATTAATTTGACGTTTTCCTCCTAACATCGTGGGCCTTGTCCGGGCTATACCTCCTCCTCCTCCTCCTCCTCCTGCTCCTCCTCTTCCTCATCCTCCTCCCCCTCTTCCTGCTCCCCCTCCCCCTCCTCTTTCTCCTCCTCAACCTTCTCCTCCTCCTCATCCTCCTCCCGCTCTACCGCCCTTCTCTTTCTCCTCCCCCTCTTCCTCCTCTGCCTCCCCCTCTTCCTCTTCCTCCCCCTCCCCCTACTCTTCCTCATCCTCCTCCCCCTTCCCCTCCACCTCCTCCTCCTCTTCCTCACGCCATGGCCTTGGGTTCCTCCCCGCTTCCCTTGATTGCAGCTGGATTTGAAATCCCCTGCCGATGAGCTGGACCTCACATTAAGCCCAAAAACAGAAAATAATTCTAAAAAATATCTAACTCATCGATTTGATTCCTAGAGTGTTTGATTTTCTCCACGGCCACAAAGCACCGTTCTGGATTTCCAGCCCCTGAGGCCAAATTCTTTATGGTTTCAGGAGAGAGGAAGGTCTATCATTCTGATGGAAACACATCCGGGGGATTTGGTTTTAATGTAGTCTTTATGTGCACAACTGCGTCCTCCCATTCCTGATTTCACCGGCTTGTTTTATTGCACCTCCAAGCCATTCTTCTCACAGCGAGCCAAGACGGAGGAGGATCTCTCCTGTCCCCCGCCTCCCCCCACGTCACCGGAGACCTGGGTTCGACTGACCCGAATTGCTCCAGGGGGTTAATGGAACCCACTTAGCCCCCTCCTTACTACATACTAGTAAAATAAAAAAGACCCTTCTCTTAACTTCTGCCATCTCAACCCACCGCTGTCCCCATGGCAACAGACGTGTGTTTTGTTGTTTTCCCCCTTTTTGGGTACGCAGGGTGGGAGAGCGCTTCGCAAGAAAAAGGAAATGAATCACAGGTCGTCGTCACCACAGGGTTAAAGGTGGAGCCATCGAGGGAAACCCAACTATCCCTAGGACCCCCACTCCCCCCCCCCCCCTCCCCGGCCTCCTGCTTTTCCGACCACTCAGCCAGGGTCTGCTCAACCCAGCGTCCCCCCCACTAGCTATGATTAGAAACCATAACCTCATGCCTCACTGTCTACCTCCATTTAACCCAGAAGAGCTCAACGGGCCCGTCGTGGGGGCCGGCTCCGTCTCCATCTCGGCCAATCACCTTCCTCCTCTCCTCGCCACTGAAGGACTTTGAGGGTCTAATCATCTACACCGAGGGTCTCTCTCCTCCCCCCCCCCTCCCCTCCCCACTCCATATCTTCCTGTGACATGCCAATCAGAGCGGTGTAGTAGACTTTAATCTTCTACTTAGAAACAGTGACTCCGTATGGGCTTTGATTGGCCTTCATCCCCCCCTCTTGGTCCCTGGTGGAGACCTCTCCTGGTGCCTGCTTTGATCCAGCCACATAAGAGCTTCCTCTTAAAGGGTTAATATGTCAACACTCTGTGGAACACGGCTTAACAAGGGACACGTGGTGAAAGCAAATTAAGAATCACAAATGTTTATCAACCTGGTTTGTTTTAGCGTACACCACTGTAGGTTTTGTCGATTTTTCCATGCTGCAGTTTCTGTGAGTTTTGGCCAAGCTTTTTAGAGACAGAATGTTCTTATCTTTCTATCTAGTTGGTATTTCCTGAACTCGCTCATTGATTCCAGGGGTAGCGTGGCGCTTTTGGAAAAATGATCTGACCAGGAGATCGCAGATTAATTCTCTGACCCCCTTCTGGGGCTCTGGTATTACCAATGAAAACGGACTCCACCTCATAAATAAGGCCATTACGGTACTCAACGTGATATATCTAAAAGGGAAGGTGCAAGTCGGTTTGAAGAAGTACCGGGGCAGGAAACCTTTCATTAAGGGCTGGAATGAATCTTCAAAATGGAGGAGTTTAAAGCAGGCCAAGTGTTGCCAGGATAGGGGAAAGATCAATCTGAATATCCGAAGGTGTCAGTGCACAGTTAATGACTACGAAGGAGCCCTGCGAGAGCAAGAAAGAGGAAAGAGAACTTTTTCCTACTTGTCGTTTTATGTCATCTGCAGAGTTTAACTCTGTTTCTCATCCGGTAAACTCTTTTTCTCCTTCCACAAAAGAGCCACTTCACTGAAAACACACACAGTTCAGACCGTTTTCTGATTTAAATTTGGCAATCGGACTATGGATGACGCAATCTGCATTGCATTTGTTTGATGTGCATATGAATGTTGTGTAGTAATAGTTAGATACAGTGTAGTCACTGGACCCATCCTTTTGTTTCCAACATGACATCACAGAATATCCCAATGCTGGTGTCTAGCTGAATACAGAGAACGGCCTGCACAGCAGTCTGTGGATCCATTCGGCCTTTATAGCTGTAGCTTGAAGAGTTTCAGAAAAAGGGTGTTAACGGCACATACGCATTAATGGTGGGCCGGAAAATTCGATATGCTAAATATCTAGATTTCTTTAGGCCTACCGCCCTAATATTTTTAGGATTTACAGGACTAAATTTCGAAATCTAAATATACCAATATTATATAATTTCACGGTGCATGTTGAATCTATATAAATATATAAATATACCTAAATTTGACCAAAAATATATATTTTTGTATATTTTTCTCATTACAAAATAAACCCAATGTATGGTATATTTAACCAGGACCCTTGTATCATTAAATGTATCACAGTGGGATTGTGTCCATTGAACTCTTCATCCTATAGGATGGAGATGTCTAGATGTCTTGTCTAGATGTCACTTGAGATTGCACTCAGAGGAGTTCTTAAGCCCACTAGAGATCTCCCAGTGAATACACTACTCACCACAACCAATGAGACGAGTGAAGAATCCTTTGCCATTCTCTCTCAAACGATAACTTTATTCCCCTCGACTCTCCACCAACTTTACCCAAACTAGTTCCCAGCCACATTCCTGCTCTTCACTTCTAACCCTCTTGAAACTTTTTCCATCCATGTCTCGCTCTTTCCTTGTGA
>NW_028180346.1:2500-12500 GCF_964030765.1 Micromesistius poutassou | reverse complement strand
GGGCTTGGACTCGCCAGTGCGTCGGTGGGTTTTGTCCGTGAGAGATTGAAACGTTCCCAATTTGTTTACAGAGCCCCCGTGTGGTTCACCTTGCACGGGGATCTGATGGTGGTGTGCTTTAGCCTGACAGGCTTGGAGGAGGAGGAGCCGTCTGGAGGAGCAGACAGACGGAGGAGGAGGAGGAGGAGGACTCAGATAGGCATCTCGACCCTGATCCAGACAATTAGCCCCTGTTTACTCCAGGAAGCTGCTGCCAGCCATACATCAAAGACAGCCGCTGTATGGGAGGTGGGCTGGCGCTAATGGTGATGGTGGTGGAGGTGGTGGTGGTGGTGGTGGTGGGGGTGGGGTTGGGGATTAGGGCGGGTGCCTTTGGAGACACTCTCCTTTACCTCCCTCAATCATTCTGTGTGTGTGTGTGTGTGTGTGTGTGATGTTTGTTTCTCTCTCTCTCTTTCTCTCTCTCTCTCTCTCTTTCTCTCTGTCTGTCTCTCTCGTTTAGATGACCTCAGGGTGAATGCGACCCCAGTGTTGTGCTACAGACTTCAAATCAGCTCACCACTGTTTCCTACACCTCTCTCCTTTCAAATCCCACTGTGTGTATGTGCATGTCTATATGTGTGTGTGTGTGTGTGTGTGTGTGTGTGTGTGCGTGTGTGTGCATGTGTGTGTGCGTGTGTGTGCATGTGTGTGTGCGTGTGTGTGCGTGTGTGTGTGTGTGTGTGTGTGTGTGTGTGTGTGTGTGTGTGTGGACGCATATATGTCTGTGCGTGTGTCTGTGGCTGCCTATCTGTGTCAGTCTGTTTGGGAGTGGGCGAGTGTGTGTGTGTGTGTGTGTGTGTGTGTGTGTCTGTCTGCTATAGCACATGTCTCAGACATGCGACATAAAGGGGCTTCTTGTCCCGCTGGAGGTTATCAGTGTGGGACGGGGGGACGGAGAGGTTTGGGGGGGGGGGGGGGGGGGGGGGGGGGGGGGGCGGGGGGGGAGGTGAGGGATACGACAGGAGCAATCAGGAACAGAAAGAGAAGGAGGGGGGGGCTAGTTATAGCTTATGGGGTTGGGGGGCTTATCTTTACTTCCGCTTGTCCCAGAGGTATGCCTTATAAAAAAAACTGTCTTACCTCTTACACCACATGCAGAGACAGACACATACACATGCACACACACACCCACACAAACACATACACAGAGGCGTAGCTTGTGAACAGGCAAGGCAGGCAACTGCTTGGGGCTGCTTTAGTATCATCCCTATGGCATTTACCACTTGTTTGACGCAAATGATCTGCCAGACGTTGACAAACGGTTCAAGACTTTGCTTTAGTCAAGCCAATTGCTACATTTATGTGCTAAACAAAATAATTTGGCAGCACTGTTTCACCTGAACACGTCTGCAGTGGAAGATGAGATTTTGACAGCACAAGATGACATTGAGCTTAAGTCCAGGGCTCATGGACGATTTGGGAACTTGCTCACAAAGGAAAAGTATCCAAACATGAGGAAATGTGCTACCTCCTTTACCGCATTATTTGGCTCTACTTCTTTATGCCAGTCAGCCTTTTCCCACATGATAATTAGTAAGTCCAAATACTGTTCCACCATCACTGATGTTCATTTGGAAGCCTGCTTGAGACTAGCTTCCAACAGCTACTCTCCGGGCTATGAAACCCTGGTTGACTCCATTCAGTGCAAGTCATCAGAGTATGTACTCAGTTTATATAAATAAATATATGTCTAGCATTTTTTAATCTAGGTAGATCATTTTGACCTGGTCATTTTGAAAGTAGCTTGCAGGCCGAAAAAGTGTGGGCACCCCTGAGCTAGGGCAAGCATTTGCCCTAGCTCAGGGGTGAGGCTACTCAATTGCTGTAACTAATTTGAGATAATTAATATCATGTCACTTCACACCTGATGTGCATTTATACTATGTTTATATCTATTTATTTTAGTTTAATTGTTCTACATTTGTATTAATATTGTGCTATCCAATTCATGTGAACACTGACTCTTTTTCAGTGGAGTGCAATATTCAATGTCTTTTGATGTGAGTACAGAGCATTTGCACTAGCCATGGCATGTAAAACAGCATTTGCCAAATAAATGCTTTAAGCATGGATGAACACTGGCCTTATACTGTTTTGGTAAGTATTAATACAACATAATGCTGATGAACGTTGGTTGGAGTGGCCCCCTAGGAATTTTTGCCTAGGGCCCCAACAGACTCTCAAATCGCCACTGCACACACACCCATGCACGCACACAGACACACACATTCCGGTCCCCCTACTGTCTCCGCTAGGCCACTTCACACACTGACCCTAAAACCCCGCCCCTTCCGACTGGACCGGGTTCAGCCTGAAGGGATACAGTGCTCAGCTCATAAAAGTGGATTGGTCCAGAAAAGCCATAACAGAGCATCCAGGCTTCCTCCCCGCTCATCCTGGCACCGATGTTCTACCTATCTCCCTTATCCACCCACTGATAAAGTGGAGGAGCATGGGTTGACGTTCTGCCTGCCAAGCAGAGGGACTTTTACCTTGAAGGATTAGGGCAGGGATTCTCAACTTTGGAGTTGTGAAAACTTTGTTGAGAAGGCCTGGGTAAGGGGTAGTTGTAAAATCTGCCGATTGGGATATTTTGGGGCAGTAGAGTAGCAATTGCTGGTTGTTCTCTGGTCATTTAAGGATGAACTGTTTCGGGTGGCACTGTGTGTAGTAGTTCCATTCGAAGAGCATAGCAATAACAAATGCTAGGCTCAGGGGTTCAATTCCCACTGCGGTCGTCCACACTTCGAAACGGAGGCACTGGCTCAATTTCAAGAGTTAAGCATCCAACAAATTGCATGTGTTGTTATGACTATGAATATCTTTGATGTATGACATTCTGCAAGCCCCTTGACTGTAATATCATGGCTATGTATTGGTGACCTCAACAATCCTACTTGTCCTGGAGTCATCTCCCTGTGTCAACTTCTTCACCTTCCGCCTCCTCCTCCTCCTCCTCCTCTTCCTCTTCCTCTTCCTCCTCCTCCTCCTCCTTCTCCTTCTCTGCCTCTTCCTCATGTCTTCTGCTCAGTCCTTTCTGTGTGTGCGTGGAATAAGGAGGAGCAAGCAAAATAAAGAATAAAATAAAGATGGATGTGAATCTAGGTCAGCTCTCAGCTCCAATTTTCTGTCAGAAAAGTGAGTAATTTGAGGGCGGCTGAAATATTAATAATAATTGGGGATTGGAAGTTCATTCTGGCATGACGGAGCTGTGAAGGTGCAAAAATATAATGTAATGTCGTATAAAAATAACTCTTACAACGTTGCACTGGTTGCGTTTAATGGAAAGAGTTATTATGGTGCATTGAGGGTCACAAAGTGCTCTTTTCATATCCAGAAGTAAGCCATTATGTTTGAGACTGCAACTGACACAGCAGGTTTTATATAATATTGTAGGGTTTGGTTTCATACTGGACGACCAGTTTTAACCAAGCAGGATCACAATTGAATAACAGGTCACCTTTATAAAAGGGTATGTCTGTTTATCCATTCATATATTTGTGTGTGTGTGTGTTTGTTTATGTGTGCGTGTTTGTGTATATCACGTGTACACTGTGTGTGACTGCCTCATTGTTTAGTTGGTTCATGTTCCATGTGCAAGCATGGCCTGCAACAGCACCGGCCTCCCCTGAATGGGGTGTCCCTCCGCATGCAGGCGTCAGCTCTGATCTCTCATCCCCGCAGATGTAACCCCCATGACCCTCGGTCGCAACGAACCCAACACCACCACCACCACCACCACCACCTCCCTTCAGTCTCCCCCCAGGACTTCCGGTTTGCCATAGACCTGCTGGATCCCAGATTACCTCCCCCATGACTTCTGACCAGGATAGGCCTTGTCTGGTTCCCCGGACCCAGCCAGGTAACCCCCCCCAAGGCTGAAGGGCCGTGGGCCAACAAGAGAGGCATGGTCAAGTGGCGGGCAGGGGCCCAATGACCCCCAACCCCCCCCCCCCCCCCCCCCTCTCTCAGTCCTCTTTCATCCAATCACCAAGAGGGATGCAGGGGGGAGGGGGGGGGGGGTCAAGACGGGGTTAAGACCCAGGCCGAAGAGAGGGCAAAGTGCACTGGGTGGGGTTGGGGGGTTTGGGGTGGGGGGGGGGGGGGGGGGGTTTGTTTAGTCCAACCTGGCAACCTTTGGCTCAGTCAAAGGCAACCAGATGTATCAGGCTTCAAAGTGTCTTTTCAGGGCTGGGGGGGTTGAAGGGGGGAGGGGGGGGTGGTGGCTGCTGAAACTCGATCCTTCCATTTATCTTTCTGCTGGTGCCACCCAAAGCTCTCTCTCTCTCTCTCTCTCTCTCTCTCTCTCTCTCTCTCTCTCTCTCTCTCTCTCTCCCCGTCTCAATGGAAAAAAAAATCACTTGGATACAACAGATGCACAAACGCTCACGCTGGCGAACAAGACCACACGCAACCACCCAGGTCCACAGACCTCAGAGTACCTCTACCTGCCAACCGGTCTGCTGGCTGCCTTAAAGACTCCAGTGGAGTTGGGCGCACTGCCTGTGCTGTGTGTGTGTGTGTGTGTGTGTGTGTGTGTGTGTGTGTGTGTGTGTGTGGGGGGGGGGGGGGCTGATCTGAGGCCTGTACCATGAGTAATGTCCACATGTCCGCCGGCTGACCTCAGAGAAAGAGCGCGCCCTATCATGGTGTGCTCAGACCCTTCACCGACACACTCCATCATGCACTGAAACTTTTGCGTTGACCCCCACCCACATCAACCCCATCGCCCCCCCCCGCCCCCCCCCCACCTTATTGCACTGTTGCTGTGCTCCCAGAGCCCCTATGGCCCCTGTGTGTGGGAGGGTTGTAATCAGTCACCTAATCAATGTCGGGGCCAATTAGCCCAGGTCGTTACCTGGCTTGACTGACAGGGCTGCCTGGACACTCGTAGACTTGAGAGGGAGAGAAATAGGGCACCGATATGTCAATTGTAGTCTGTAGTCAATCCCCCTCCAGCATAGCATTCACCCTCCAGCATAGCATTCACCCACTATGGGTAACGAGGAAGAAAAAAAAAAAAGAGCTCTTCAAAATAAGAGCGTGTGGTATCTGAAATCAAATCGTGCAATGGGGATTTGTGTGCTAGCATCAACCCCGTCTAGAATAGCAGCAGCCACTGCGAGGGACAGGAACGAGAGGAGCTCTTCAAAATAAGAGCGTGCGGTATTTGAAATCAAGTCGTGTAATGTGGGCACAGTGTGGATACGTGTGCTAGCGTCAACCCCCTCTAGCATAGCATCCAGCCACTATGAGGGACAGGAAAGAGAAGGAGGTCTTCAAAATAAGAGTGCACCGTTCTTAAATCAATTGTAAATTCACGCTCTGGCAAAACGATTTTCATTTTGAATCTGTCGTTATTTATTAAATCCATGTTTTATTTGTCCATATGGTGAGAGAATGTACATTTTGTAGCTTACGTTGGGCACTTCCACCGCTCTCCTCCTTTGTGCTCCCACGCCTCTTTTGTCATTAATAATTTTGGGGGCAGCCTTTATATTCCCAGCGCTGGCCTGTCAGTGACTTCCAAGGGTTTTTGGCTAATAAGTCTCATTTCACTTCATTAACTCCTGGCTTGGGGGTCCATTGGAGCTGCCGGTTGATATATTACCCAGTGTCACACACACACACACACACACACACACAAACACACACACACACACACACACACACACACACACACACACACACACACACACACACGTGTATGTGTGCGAGTGTGCACGCTAGCACACACTCACACAAACAGATACTTGCTCTAGGATAGCCTGGGGTGCAGGGTAGAGCGTGGCACACATATGTGTGGGGGAAACACACACACACACACACACACACACACACACACACATAATGGTAATTGATACCGATATACTGTGGAGCACTCCTCTCCAGGTTTTATGTTTTTTTTTCCTCCACAATCCACTGCTCTGAGCTAGACTCCAATAGGACCCCCTCCTCAACCTGTGTCTCATATCGCATTCACACATCCAAAGCTATCACATACAAATAAACAAATGCAGCGCACATTTTCTACCAGATTTACCTTGAAATTACACTGAAACACATTACCTCGAGTTGTGGGGGGGCGTTATCGATGCAGTACCGTTGGAAAGCCGTGTGATACAAGCAAAGTGTGTTAATGCAATAAGTGTGTAAAGCCCCACAAGCTATTGCATGCCTTGTTTGTGTTTTCGTTTTGCCAAGGCACCGGTTGTTATTGTTTCCTTGTTATCAGAACCTTTTATGTTTTTTTCATTCTTTCTTTCTTTTTTCTTTCTTTCTTTTTTCTTTCAGCATGGGGAAGTGACTGACCGCAGTAATCTGTAATCAGCACTCTGGATCTCCATTAAAGCCACTTGTTTCCTCTGAGAAGGAGGTGGGTGGAGGGAAGAGAAGCAAAGCTGCACCCATGTGTTGTTTTGGTTCAAGAGAGCGAGAGAGAGAGAAGGAGAGAGAGAGAGAGAGAGAGAGAGAGAGAGAGAGAGAGAGAGAGAGAGAGAGAGAGAGAGAGAGACTGAGAGAGCGAGAGTGAGAGCAAGAAAGAGAGAGAGAGCGAGAGAGAATGAGAGGTGCTGGTGTGAGTGTAAGGTAAGTGTGGAGTTTGTGGAGCCCTGTTGGGAGAAGTTGAGGTGAGTCTCTGGTCTGAAACAAAAGCAAAGAAAAGCTTGAATAAACTCAAATACAGGGTTTTGTTGGCTTTCATTCTCAAGTCAGGGCTCTGAGAATGTCTCAACTCCATATATGTAATAGGATTATATCCCCTTGTGCTTGGGTTTTGAGCATGTGTGTGTATGTGTGATTCCTTGGTCTCTGTATTCCGTTACAATGTGCTCCCAAAGAATAGGCCTTCACAATAAAACACCCAATAAAATTGCATGGAAGTGAGATTTCTCACAGTCTGTGCGGGTACTTTCTGGAATAAGAACGGTGATATGCTTGCTTCATTACAGGGCACACACTCTAAGCTTAGCAGTAATAAAAAATACAAACAAACAAACAATGCCACCAGTACGCTCCATTCAAAAAAAAGAAAAAATATATTTTTTGGGTTTTTAACAATTTTGATTGGTGTCCCGACCTCTACTCTATCATTATAACCTTTTTCAACGTTTTATAGGTTCCGCTGACCGGATATGCCGTCTAAAATGAGACTTAAAGAGGGGCCTGATGGGAAAGTGGGTATCAAGCCGTTATCGGAATTCCTGCACTGCATGCTGGGAATTTGTTTAACGTCAACTTCAACTACTGTGTTGGAAACGATGTGAGGGTGAGTGACAGCTGGCTGGATCTCGCAGTTGGGTTCCTGAAGGAAATATGGCGGCATTTACATACTTGAGATGCTCCAGTTGCATTTATACGACCCGCTATGGAATATAGAATGCCTTGAGAGAAGACAGATTTATAACGCCGGGTTGTACATTTAGAGGCGCAAGATGGGACTTTTTAGTGCTAGAATATGGTTTAAGGCGTCCGGAACAACCACTTATGTAAAGCCGATATCATAAAGTATGAACATGAAATAAAATAACGATTGACATTTTAAGTGAAAAAAAATGCTTGACAGTATACCTAGACTGATCGTAGAGGTAATTTATACACTTTTTGATTAAGCAGAGGTGCATGCATTCACATTTCATTGATTAAAGATACACGTTTGTTGTTGTAGAGTAAGCCATCAAAGTCTGACAACACCAGCTGAGTTATCGCCTGGCAGTC
Organism: Micromesistius poutassou; assembly: GCF_964030765.1. Taxonomy (NCBI): domain Eukaryota; kingdom Metazoa; phylum Chordata; class Actinopteri; order Gadiformes; family Gadidae; genus Micromesistius; species Micromesistius poutassou. Next base: position 4,742 of record NW_028180346.1, on the reverse strand, counting down.
AACCGGATATCTTAGTTCAACTTTTTAGATGTACTTATTGCGGAGGTGTAAAGTACAGCATTCAAAGGCTGTAATTCTGTTTATGTCACACTTCCAGATGAAGGAAGGTAGCTTTTCATTTTAACGAGGCTCTAAAATGACTCAGTGAAAGCTGTTATTATTTATTGCATTCTGGGCTTGTAAATAAATTGCTCGCCCACTTGCTTACTGCTCGGCGTTAAATTGGCTTTTGGTTTGCACCGCATACACGTAAATAATATAACGATTTTTTACAGGATGAGGTCCAGTGTGCCAAATGCCTCGGCGTGTCTGCCTTACGCTCTCTCTCTTTCTTCCTCTCTCTCTCTCTCTCTTTCTCTCTCTCTCCCACTCTTCTTGCTCTCTCTCGCTCTTCTCTCTCTCTATTTCCTAGTTAGTTTTATTTGTAAGAGGGCGTGCGACGTGGGAGTTTATTTGCCTCCGGTTTTCCTAAAGTCAGGGAAATACCTAATGAAGTCAATTTTATTTGCACTGATTTTCCTCAATTTCCTTTTTTTCTTATTCCGGTCTTTATATTGCGGTTGTCACTTGACAGAGCCAAAGAGCACTATTAGACTAGAATTTTGTAATTGTGTATGTGAGATATATGAGCACATATTTAATTGGGATATTATGTGTGGCTTTGTCCGGGTGATTTTACACAAGCCTCTCTTTTGTTCACTCTGACGAGTCAGGATAGGAAAACCAGAGTATCTCTTTATATTTGTACATGTCCAAATGTTTATACACACTCACACAACATACTGCAGCTTGTGTCTGTGTGTGTGTGCGCGTGTGTGTGTGCATCTCTCTCTGGGGGTGTCTCTCTCTGGGTATAACTTGGTGCATATGTTTTCATGCCTATGTGCAGGCATGCCATTGCAGTGAGAAATCCCGGGAATCCTTTCAAGTCATTGGGGAAAATACAATTTCACATGGGCGGAGAAACCAAGCAGTCTTACCCCACCCGCCCGCCAACCCACACACCCACCCTCCCATCCACCCAACCATCCACCCACGTTCCCCAAACAGCTAGGGGGGAAGGAAGATATAAAAGAGGACTTTGCACACCGGGGAGTCTCGCTCCATGTCCCCATGGGAGTTCAGCAGTGTCTGCATATGTTCTCTGAGGCACACACACCCACACACCCACACACACACACACACACACACACACACACGCACACACACACACGAGCACACGGCATGGAGACCTATACTCATGCATAACGTAAGCCGCAGTGTAATTTTGCAATTCTGCAAGTTTTGCAGAATAAGAACCGGCTAATTACAGTTCAAAAAGTTATTTCATGAAGTTGTGTTGGGGACGGTGTCTGTAGTGGTAGTGGTGGTGTTGGTGGTGGTGATTGTAATGATGGTGGTGTTGGTGGCGTCTGTGATAGTGGTTGTGGTGGTGGGGATGCTGTTGTTGTCCGTGGTGGTGGTGATGGTGGTGTAGGTTGTGGTGGTGGTGTCAGTGGTGTCGGTTGTGGTGGTTGTGGTGGTGGTGATGCTGTTGGTGTCTGTGGTAGTGGTGATGGTGGTGATGGGGTCAGTGATGGTGTCCGTGGTGATGGTGGTCGTGACAGTGGTGGTAGTGTCAGTGGTGATGGTGGTGGGGGTGTCAATGGTGGTGGTGGTGGTGGTGGTGACGGCGGTTGTGGTCAAAGTGGCCAGCCAAGCAGCATCAAATGTGTATTATCAACACAAAAGGGTTAAAAGAAGGGGCCCAGCTTCAAGGATGAGCTTTAATTTACCCAAAGATTTAGTGAGGCCGCCGCATAAAAAACCTTAAAGGGAAAGACCCAGCCTCCCCTGACGCCCTATGGGTGGCTGACGCCGAAAGGCCTCTGATTTGGTTGTAAAAGCCAATGGTTTGGAACTAATTTGCCAACGATCTCGCCGTTCCTGGTTAGTGTTAGATGTTGCATTGGGGGGTTGGTGTGGGTGGAGGTTTCAGGGGGATTCAGGGATAAAAGTGAAGATTGTGAAAATGCAAAAAAAAATCCCATCGGCGCTTCTAGTTCACTGCACTGCAATGGTGTATTAGATACGGAGAGCTCAGCCATACAATGAGTTTAGCTGAAACCCCAGTGGTTTGTGGGTCCCTCTGGGTTCATCCTGGGCCTACCAGGGGAACAGAGAGAATGGATTGTCATTTCTGTTTCTCGAAGATAAAGGCGTTCTTCCTGGTGCTTCACTGTGCAAATAATCATTATCGTAT
>NW_028180347.1:0-7093 GCF_964030765.1 Micromesistius poutassou | reverse complement strand
CTGTCTGTCTGCTGTCTCTCTCCCTCTCTCTCTGTCTGTCTGCTGTCTCTCTCCCTCTCTCTCTGTCTGTCTGCTGTCTCTCCAACTTCTCCTTCTTTCCCTCTCTCACGCTGAATGACTCTCTCCCACTTCTCTCGCTCTCTCCCCCACATTTCCTCTCTCTATTCACAACGTTCCCACTTCCCTTTCTCTTCCCACTTGCTTCTATCTCGCTCACTCTATCCCTCCCTCCCTCCTTCCTCCCTCCCTCCCTCCGTCCCACCCTCCCTCCTTCCTTCCCTTCCTCCCTCCCTCCGTCCCACCCTCCCTCCCTCCTCCCCTACCTCCCTCCCCGCATCCTTCCCTCCCTTCCTCCTCCCTCCCTCACTCGGCACTTGACACGCAGCGTTAACTGGTAAACAAACACTTGTGATTGATCCCAGATCAACAGTTTAAATAGCAGAATGTTTAATCAACGCTTCCAAGGGGTGGTAAGTGCAGCTTCCGCCCAGTGAGGGACAACCACTCGGGGCTCAGAGTCCCCGGTGAGGATACTCTGGGAGTCATCCAGTTTGGGGCTGACGCCTTGGACAGCGGGCAGGAAGCCCCAGTGCTACACTGTAAAAAATAAAAAGTGAATTCAACTTGAAATTTCAAGGCAACTGTCTGCACAGGATTTTGGGGTTTTCATGTCAACTTTTTTGGTCCAAATAACTTGTCTTTCATAACAATGAAAGTTTCAGAAGTAGTACTAGTTGTACACACTAAGAATTCTAAGTCAATATTATATTGAATCATTCATGTGTAAAAACATCCATTTTGAGTTATTCTTACAAAGGAAATCCTATTAACAATTACACAAATGGACAATAAACCAGCTTTTTCATTTTAAACCATTTTGCATGTTTATTTTTCACCATGAGGGTAATAAACAGCTTTAAAACTTAGGATGCCATAGGATCCATAGGAACCCATATGTGACATGCTGGCTCTATGCATGCAACATAAACTGGGGAGACCACGCTGTTTCAACAACAATAAAGAATTTATTTAGAAATAAATATAATAAGAAGTGTGGTGCAAGTCAGTATAAATGAAAGTAACCAAAAAGGTCATATGAAGATCAGTCCATGTGTTAGGAACAAAGGAAATCAAATGCTTGGAGGAGGGAGAAGCTGGTCTGTTGTCTGGGCAGGCTATCCGACAATCTCCTAATTAGTAGGGAGAGCAACACAGGCATACACACAGCAGGGGCGGGGTCAAAGACCCACCTGGGTCGTCACATCCCCCCCCCCCTTAAAACAGAAGCCCACCTAGATGGGATTCTGTACCAAAGAAACAATCAAAACAATCAAAATAAATCAGTCCAAAACAAGTAGAAACAACAACCAAAAACAACAACAACTCAACCACCACCAGCTATCTCCATGGGGCTTGATGGCCTCGTGACACCGCCCTGGTCCTCACAAGTTCACATTCTGTTCCCCTCTGCAGATCAGCCGGGCCTCCAGCCCATCTGAAAGGCTCTTCTAAAAATGACTAATAATAATTGGACCAATCAGTGCTCAGGGGAGGGAGGTTCAGTTTCCCGGCAAAACAAGGAGCGCAGTAAGCTTCAGAATCTAAAATCAGCAGCAGGCACCAGGGGAAGGTGTAGAAATCGATGAAGCAATCAAGACCGTTTTATCCGAAATAGAGCCAAAAGATGTTCAAAGATGGACTGAAATTTGAACGGAAAGCTTTCCTCAGAAGGGAAAATGTTTGGGGCTTAGTTGGAAGCAGATTCTACAAGAGGGGAGTGGCTGGAGCATCACTTATCTGATCGGTCTGATTTCTTTTTAACATCATAAGGTTATGCCTATATTTGGCAATCAATTGCTGCCCAATCATCGCCAGCCTGATATTTATGGTGAAACGCATATATATTATATTATATAATATATATTATATATAATTACATATATTCACATGTGTGAATGTCTGGCTGGTCTCACGGGGCTAAGACCTCCAAGCCATGAGGAGGACTTCTAGAAACGTTTGGTGTCCTCCATGATGAGGATCACATCTTCTTTCAACGGGAAATAATAGAGAAATAAATCAATGAACGAGTATCAGCCTAGAGATGGATATGTATGTTTTCATATGATTCCCGTTATTTGAAATAGTTATGTTTAGGTACAGTTTTAAAAACTCACAGTCTTAGGTATTAGGCTTGAGAATTTGATGCTTTGGTGTAGGCCTAATATAAAAAAACTGTGGGCGTAAAAGGTTAGACTTTGTTATATTTAGACATGGTTGTGTTTGGGTAAATGGTGGTTATATGGAGTTTGGGTGATATTTAAATTGGGATATATGTGTTGAGGTAACGTTCTTGTCTATTCCTGTTTCCAAGTCTAAGATCTTCGACTTTTCCACAGAGGTATGCTCCTGCTTGATGATAAAATACTGTCTGTATTGTATAGATTGTGTTCGGTTTTTTTATAGTGTTGTTTAGAATCTGTTCGCAATGAACCAAATCAATGAATAAAAAATGTAGAAATGAATGATGAAAATAATGCACAGGGCTGTGTGGGCATCTTGGTCACTGCACTGGGGCTTCTATGGGAACAGGATTGCCCAACAAAGAGCTTGCCAATGGTAATACCAGCTTGCCATTTGTCTGACAAAGTGCTGCTCAAAGGTGCTGTCTAGGGTCCAAAGGACCACACACTACAAGCATGAAGAGCCAACGACTGAAGTTCATTGTTTGAGGTGAATCCATTTTTCTGCCGAAAGTTAGGCCATGTTTGTTTCCTTGGATGTGTCGTAGGCCTACTGAGACCAATTACTGACTTACGTATAAGTTTGGGCTAGTACTCAACACACCCGGCGGATTGTTGTAACTATTTGTATTGGAGCTATTCTGTTACTTGAAATAGTTTGTTTTGTTTTCTAACCCTTTTACAGTGGGCAATGGTCCGACTTTGATGTTTGGGTTTGGCGGAGACCTTTATTTTGAAGGAACGCTGGATACTTTGATATTTTAAAGATGGCTGCTCTGTGAGCGGGCTCTCCGTTTGAACGTTGACATGGTTACCAACTGTCCTCCATTTCTCAACCGCTTTGTTTCGAATGACCAAGTTTTACTTTTTTTCTATATTTTTTAAGCAGTTAACAATCTTACCCTTTGTTACGTTATAGGCCCAATATTTTTTTTCTGGATTTCGATCGCTTGCTTACCTGGACATTATTCACTTGCAACCACACCAAACGTTCCGCCCGGTCGGTTGATCCCGTCGTATTGTAGTCCTGGTCCTACACACTGGCGCGTTGGTGGTTTTTGTTTTTCCGTGTCTCCGCCACTAGGGGGGGATGTCGCTCTGCTCAAGCCGCGGTCTGCCCACTGACGGGAGCGGGCGGCCGGCCCGGGTCTCCGGAAAGGCTCTCGTCAGCCGCCGCCGACGGACTGATTTGCAATTCAATAAGTCACAATGTCATCTATTTAGCTTTTACACATTTAGCTGACAAAGGAAACCAGGCGGGCATGCTTGCCTTATGAAATATCGTCCCGGACTCGAGGAAGAAGAACTTAATGTTCTCTTTTCTGGCTTGTCCCACACCGACTCCCCCACCCACCACTCCCCCCCATCTCCTCCTCGCTCCCCCCCCCATACTCTCTCATCTTCCTTCTGTCTGTGAACGCACTTTTCATCCTATCTGTTCTCTAATAGCCTATGCGCCATTCTTTCTGTGTCTCTTTATTTCACTCGCCAAAAGACTCACGCGATCACTTTTTTCACTGTGTGTGTGTGTGTGTGTGTGTGTGTGTGTGTGTGTGTGTGTGTGTGTGTGTGTGTGTGTGTGTGTGTGTGTCTATCGATTCCAGTGAGAGCAGGTGTAACGTATGTCTTGACATGAATAATACACACGCGCGTTTTGCGAGAATAAACCACCCACGCGCGCACAGTGGCGCGGGCCTTCGGGGTCACGTGGACATCACAGAATGGTTGGCTACAGCATTTCTCTTTACAGTTGCGTTCAGACTTCATTCTGTTCGGTAGCACGCCGGCCAAAACATTGTTGTATTAATATAACTTTTTTATTACGATCTTCTACTGCTATTGGCTGGCTGTCCTCGACCCCCCACGAGCTCAGATTTTAACTTCCTCCCCGCCCCCCCCCCCCCCCCCTCCCCCTTTCCACAAAACGTGGAATCCCATGTCCCCATTGGCTCCCTGCTCTGTCTCTCTGCTGCCTGCTCCCGCCTCTTCAGAGCCCCTCTCCCTGCTGCCAGGGAGAGGGGCTCTGAAGAGGCGGGAACAGCAGAGAGACGCCAGCCAGCGTCAGACCTCCTCGCGCGTCCTCCTCTCCTCCTCGCGCGCTCACCATCCCGCGGACCAAGTAGTCATCTGTTCAAGTTGGCCAGCGGACGTACAGGAGGACAGTAATGAAATGACAGTAATGTAGGAATTAGGGAAAGAGTGTGGAACCGAACGGGGCGGCTGGAGGACAGAGCGTCACCACCACTATTATTTATTCAACTAAACTCTCAGCGTACTCGAGTCGGGCTTTTCTATACGGGAATATACCTTTTTGTCTGACTTTGACTTTATTCTTATCTTTTTGGGACATTTCCACGGAGAGTATTTTGTGTGCGTTGTGAGGAGTCTTCCACTTTTTTGGTCCTTTTTAAACTTTTTTTTCTTCTTGAAGAAGAGGCGAGGTGATGCAGAGACCATAAGAGCGACCGTTGGACCGTTGGTCTCGCCCGAGCGGAGCGCGCAGTGGAGAGGTTAGGCGGTTTGGCGCCGGCGCCAAAGTGGATCGCTGCTCTGCTCTCGCGCTCCTCGAGACCCCGCATAGTTTCTGTTGGGTCTTATTTGATGCGCGTGAAGAAGCCAGCCTTCCCCGGGATAGCTCAGTGACGCTTTGAACGACTGCCGACCGGATCTGTATACCGTCTCGTGCTCTCCAGCGTCGCGTCTCGTGGTGTGTGTTGTTGCGTCGCACCGGGAGACACACAGTTTGATCAAAAATGAGATCAAGAGCGGACCCGACACCGTAGTGAAAATACCGACACCCCCCCTACCCCTCTCCTCCACGATTTGAGAACAGTCCGTGTCGCTCGGAGACATTTACCCGGGAAGGGATGGAGACGGTGCGGGTTTGGAGATGGGGACACGCGGCGCTGTGGGGATGTAGTGTTTGGAGAACTCTTCTTTTGGTTTCCCTCTGGAAAGGTAAGAGACACGGGAGCGAACTTGTTGCAAGATGAGGATTTATGTTTTTTTTTTTTTTTACCTGCATTTCAATCACAGAAACCTCATGGCCCTATAAAACCGTATGAATTAGACCACAGAGTAACCGCATGAACTTTTTTAGTGTTAATGTCAGTCTGCTATTTACAGGGAACGTTGCAGGCTTCGAATATCCCTATTATAAAGAGAGCACGTTCGGTTTGGATGAAAGGCAAATGAGTTTCATTTTTTATTCAAATGATGATCGATTAAAAAATGTTGACCTCGACAACTCTTTAGTGTCTGTGTGTGCGTGTGCGCGCGCGTGCGTGTGTGCGTGTGTGTGCGTGTGCGTGTGCGTGTGTGTGTGTGTGTGTGTGTGTGTGTGTGTGTGTGTGTGTGTGTGTGTGTGTGTGTGTGTGTGTGTGTGTGTGTGTGTGTGTGTGTGTGTGGAATAGTAAGTCATTGACTCCTCGGTTGTTCGGCGTCAGGTGACGGTGGCGCGCGGAGGACCGCGGCACCGGAGACGTGTTAAAAGCATCCAAGATCAAAGGATATAGAGATCGGGTGTCTGATTCAAGCGCGTTTGGCTGTCATTAAAACGTCATTAAATTGTATTATTTATTGAAAATAACGCCTGGGAGAAAATATGTGACTGTCTTCCCGTCTCGATATCTGGGAATACGAGAATAAGATTACCTACGTTACCCAGAGCTTTCCCAGGAACAATTATGAAACATTCATCGAAACTTGAATTATTCGATTTAAAACGACCTTATTTGTTGTCAACGAGTACAGCCGTCTGGACTCCGGCAACAAACTTGTTAAAGAATAAACATTAAATTAGGTCATAGTTTTAATTTCAAGCCCACTGTGGCGTAATAGGGTAATATGTCCCGCTCTGTGTGTGATCGGAGGGTTGAAACGTGTTTCTCTTTGCACCTTTACACATTTCTTGTTTTTTTTGGGGAAATTTGTATTATTCGAGTTTTATTCGAAATTGTATTTGCAAAGAAGGATAAAATACGTACAAGTTGTCCTGGAAAAAAAAGAAAAGGGGGCGGGGTGGGGGGAAACAAACCCAAGAATGAAAACTAAAATGACAGATAAGATGTATTGGCCTGTAGGGACCCCGCACGGCGAGATGCGCCTCAATCACTTATTCGCTCGTGTCCAAACGGGTCGCTCGTGGGAAAGGTCATATTTCATTTGATGAAAATTCACAAAATATCCTGCAAGGCACACAACGTAGAGCCATGTCAACGATCATTTGGTAGTTGTCATCCTCATTTAGAGAGAGAGAGAGAGAGAGAGAGAGAGAGAGAGAGAGAGAGAGAGAGAGAGAGAGAGAGAGAGAGAGAGAGAGAGAGAGAGAGAGAGAGAGAGAGTCTCATACTATCAAGAAATGTGTGTCTTATATCACATCTCCTCGCCTCGGACATATAACGAGCGGCATTAAGGAACAACTAGGCCCCTGGGAGCTCCCCCTGTCATGCGCGCCAGAGTCGGCGGGGGGAGCGAGGGGCGCGTGGCCCCCACGGCCCTGCTGCTGGCTGGGTGTCTGGTCCCCATGTCCCTGTTTCCCCGACCAGAGCGAGTGGCCAAAGACACTGCCCCCCCCCCTCCACTGTGGAGAGCCAGGCACGGTGTAAATACAGCTGACGCTCCCAGCTGAAGCTCCCAGCTGAACACATGGATAACACGGTGCGCTGTATAATCACGTTGTAGATGCGCCGTGCTCCTTTTCATACGGCGTAGCGTCGTATAGGCCTAACACGGCGTGCATTTCCCCTTTTCTTTCTGAAACGGGGGGTAGCCCTAATGATGTTACACACTCGGAGCTTTTCCTCTGCGCCCCGTCTTTCTGTAATAACGTCCCCGTGCCTCACGAAACACAC
>NW_028180348.1:5000-14582 GCF_964030765.1 Micromesistius poutassou | reverse complement strand
ACTACAACTATTACTACTAATAATGTGGCTAATGATGCTATAACTACTACTATTACTACTAGTACTAGTACTGGCAATACCAAACACCAGACTCACCACGATGGGATGCAATGGGCCTTCTCCCATTCTGCACCAAACCTCTGGAGCTCACTCCCCCCTCACATTCGATTGACTCCATCTCACAGTTCAAAAACTACAAAACTACTCTGAAAACTCACCTTTTCAAGTCAGTCTATAAACTTTACCCCCCCATTAGCAGTTTAGTCTATTTTCTTTTATTGTAAGGTGACCTTGGGTGTTTTGAAAGGCGCCATAAGTCCAATGTATTATTATTTTTTTATTATTAATGTGGCTACTGATACTATAACTACTACTATTACTACTACTACTACTACTACTATTGTGGCTACTGATACTTTAACTACTAATACTGATGAGACAACTACTTGATTACTAGCACTACTTTAAGCCTAATACTGCTACTAATGAACACTCGTAATGATCAGCATGACCACTGCTACTGGTGTGATGAAAATATAACTACCAATGTGACTACTAGTACATTTACTACTATTAGCCTACTACTGATAATACTACTACTGCCACTAGTGTACACATGTTATGATCACCAGGATTACTACTCCTAATACTGTGACTGCTAGTACTACAACTACTACCACTACTACTACTACTACTACTACTACTACTACTACTACTACTACCTCTTCTACTATCAAAACGTCTACTACTAATAACAATAGCACAATAATATGAATGCTATTCTACTATTACTACTACTGGAACCATTACTGCTATGTATATGACTCCTACTAATCCTTCTCCTACTCATGCTACGGTCTAGTGCTTTAACTACTAGTCAGAGCTGTACTGCCCCTATTCTTGCTACCACTGATACTGACTCCACAAGCACTCATGATCCAGCAGCGCTTCCAGTTTGTCACGAGTCGGGTGCCAGCGCTCACGATTTATGCATATGTTTGGAGGACTGCGTTTTGGCTCCTGGAAGCAGCCAACTTGTGTTAAAGCGCGGGCCAGGAAACAGTGCTGTGTGGCTTAAGGAAAAATGATTTCCAAAAAATCAGACAAGTGTTTTTGTTTTGTCCCTGCGAGTGTGGCAGCCAGTCTCTCACCAGAGATTTAAATAGCATGTTTCCAGGGGCCTGGACGGGTAGAGGCTGTGATTAGGACAAACATACCCAGGGGAGAGGGAGAAAGGCCGTGGGCTGGAAAGTGAAAGTGTGCGAGAGATATAAGAATTAAACAATATGAAGAAATGATCAAGAGAATGAGGGAGATAGAAGGAAAGGAAATTGAGGAAAACCAGAGAGAGAGAGAGAGAAAGACAGAGAGACAGAGAGAGAGAGAGAGAGAGAGAGAGAGACAAGAGGGGGGGGGGGTGGGAGGAATCCATGTTTCGCTCTCCTCTGTCTCCCCGGTCCTATCCGGGGGCCCGTCAGGGGCCCTGCGGTCAGACAGTGGAAAACACCACCTACTCAAGCCTGACATCTGTATAAAAACAGGGAAATAATCTGCTGTCAGCAGAATGTTCAATGACTTCTATCAGCGGCGCACTGATAACGAGACAGAGAGAGAGAGAGACAGAGAGAGAGAGAGAGAGACAGGGAGATAGAGTGAGAGAGAGCGGCCACTGCTCCGATCAGGGAGGGGCTGGTTGGTTGTTATTCAAGGGGGGGGGGGGGAGGGGGGGAGAGGTGGTTGTGAGGAGTGTGGGGGGGGGGGGGGGGCTCAGTGGATCGGAATGCATGCTAATTGCCATTAGAAATATGTGTTGAGCCTCACGATTGCTGGCACCGCTCCGCACCTTGGCGAAGGGCACGCCAGAAGGGTTCCCAGCAAAACAAAGATTAATGAACGGTGTTGAATCGCCGTAATGCCATGTCAACAGTGCCATACATTTCATTAGAGAGGTCACCGGTGCCTCTGTGTTAATGTCATGCAAAGAGGAATTTCACGCCACGAGTCACAGTGTCTCGAGCAAGCTGAGAGCGGGAGATAAACACTTTACTTTTTTAAAAAGGCGCGATACCGCGGCGCTGATGCGATTTAACAGACCTACTTTCCTAGAGGCGGAGAGAGAAAATAAAAAAATAAAAATTCACATTCTGTCAAGGGCTCGCTTCGTGTGTAAAATAAAAGGGCATTGGGATACAGAAAGTTTCTAACGGTACCTTTGTGGGGACACTTTAAAAACACAATAGACCGTCAGTATAATGCAATGTGTCAGTTTAACCCAGTGCTCTAAACAGAAGCAAGATCTCACGTTAAATTATTGATATTTTCTGATTAAATGTGGCAGTTGGGAGATAATGAATACTTTATGGCGTGCCTAGAGCAACGCACCAGCCTTGCGCCCACACGACAGCTTTATGTGCCGCCTTTTCGCCCCCCAAATTTTAAAAGTTTAACCTATGTAGATCAATGTGCTTCCTTAAAAGAATTTAATAAATTAAAGTGCAGGGGGGGCTTTTTTCCTCAGTGAGCAGAAAAAGCTGATGAGACAGGTTTAGTTTAATCTCAGGCAATAGAAGTCATTAACTATTCTCCCAGGAATTAAAATATAGCTTGCCCTTTTCTTCTCTCACTTATCATTAGCATCACTTTAATCTCCCCGCGTTTCACACTGCTATTTTAATCATTACTTACTGCCTTTTGACAACTGAAGAACACGACTTCTCTCCGCTCAGGCAATATCCTGATTTTAGCTGACAAAATGTAGGACATCATTTAAAAATATCTAAATTTCCCCTTCCTTCCTTCCTTCTTTTTTTTTTCCCCCTTATTCTTCTTCCTTCCACACTTGTGCCCCCCTTTATGTCTTGTCTATTTATATCAAAGTAAAAGCGGCATAAGAACAAAGGAGACAGGGTGGACACAACACTGGGGCTGTAAAGTGGGTTAACTGCCAGGCTAAAACACTGTTCAATACAACTGTTGTATGGCATTGTTCGCAATGTGTTTCACGGAGGAACGTCATATTCCGAAAAAAACGCAATATTTCCCAAGATTCTTCTCTTTTTTTGTGGGTCATGTGCTGTATACATGTGTGGAGGCCACATATCTCTTGATCCAGCGAGCATTCACAACAGAAACACTTTATCTCCGGAGCCCAATATAAATCAAATGCTATTGCCTGGTTTTCTTTATGACATTGACAGATATAGGACACGCAAGTCCTTCAACTTTTGGTTCTTTATTGTTGAGCGGTAACAGCACAAATTGGACAATGGTTGCTGCCAATGGTGTATCTAGAGCGTGATTAATTTGTAAATGTCATTACGAAAAAAAAACTATACAATGGTCTGCCATTATTCTACATCTCTGATTTTAACGATGTATGAGCTGTAGTGTGAGAAATGAATGAGCTCACTGCGTTCGGAAGAAAAAAAGTGTTGGAACAGAACGCTAGCGGGGCTATCTGTCTGTACTTATAGTATTGGATTTCTATCTGAAGACACTTTTCCTTGCAGATAATTCTGCCCTTAGAAGTGCCGTAAGATGTTTATGCAGCCAGAAAAAAAAAAAGTTGACTGTGTCATCATATTCCAGTAATCCACCAAGGCTAGTGTGTCGGCACGGCAAAATATATGGAACTAAACTAATCTGTCTCTCCCTCTGTGACACTGTACTTGACTGCCTTTTGTAAAATGCTGCCAAGATTAAAGGCATCACAAAAGAACAGAAAGCTAAACTCCTTTAGATTAGTGCTCTATTACTTAATCCCTTAATAGAATTTGAGGTTTGCCCAAAACAACAAGTACCTCAAACACACATTATTACTGCTGTCAAACGCAACAGGCAGATTAGGCAGGGCCCCACAAACAGGCAGTTTTAAATCTACGGCTGCCATGCGTTTCCAGGAAGGTTTTTTTAACCAGAGAGTGAACCTGTGTTTCTAATCTCCTAATGTTTAGCATTGCAGATTACTCATTACAGAGCATTGGAGAGCTTTGGAGCTTCTCATAGGCGTTTGTTCCTCCTGTATAAATATTATCGGCTGAGTATAGAAGCGTTTTTTTATTTATTTTTATTTGTCACAAAATGCATTACAACATAAATCCAGCTATCCCCTTCTCTCATCAAAACAACAGCACCCTACTCCCCCCCCTATCTCTCTCTCTCTCTCTCTCTCTAGCTCTCTCTCTCGCCCTCTCTCTCTCTCTCCATCTCTCCATGGCCTCAATTGAAAATCAACACAGAACTTGTTCTCTCCAAACGTGGCGGTTTATGAACATTTTCAACGATACAAAAATAAAGGCCCCCCCTGTTACATCAAAAAGGAGCTCAATTCATTTTTGATCTGGATCCAAGTTCAAAGGCTAAAGTTAAAGTGATACTTCAAAGAAGTGCGTAATCAAAGACACGCAGCTGTTAAAACAATCTTTTGTTAGTTCATTGTCTTCGGGAAAAAGCGTCTCTCTTTCAAACACACACACCGGAAAAAAAAATCCCCCCTTTCCAAATGAGGGGGAAGCAGAATCATATAAGTTGCATTCAATCATGTGGAGTGGGAGGCTTTGGTGTCACACTAAAATAAATGTAGCTTTGGAGATTTACTACTATTTACACCAGCAGCAGCAGCGGCGGCGGCGGCGTGCAGAGAAACAGCACAATAAGCACCGTATCCTGCCACAGGAAAAAAGAAAGAAGAAAAAAAGAAAAGTCCCGAGTCCTCTTAAATATGCCAAGGATCCTCCAGGCGCGGTAAACTACGCCCGTAGACCAAAGCTGAGGCATTTTGACAAATTAAGCACCAAGTTATGAAGGCTACATTGTTGTGGTTGATGTTTGTATCCTTGCTCTCTCCGCCCACGCCACCGAGCCCTGTGTTACGTCCTATCATTCCTCTTCTCTGCGGCGCGGTGTCATTTGATTTTCCCCCCCCCACCCCCCTTCCCTCCCCCGTCACCCCCCCCCCCCCATCGCCCCCCCTCGCCCCCACTCCACCCCCAGCCCCCGCACGCACAAGGGCAAGTTGTGGCTGTATTAACAAGTCCCTATCACGACTTGAATTGCATTGGAATTTTAATGCAGGTCCGTCAAAAGGCGGCACTGGCGAAGAGTGGAGGTCGAACGGGAGGGAGAAGAAAAAAAAAATGGAGAAGGAGGAGGAGGAGGAGGAGGAGGAGGAGGAGGAGGCGGAGGAGAGAAGGGGAGGGGGGAAAAAAAAGAAAAGAAAGCAAGAGGAGCTTTGCCAGTCCAGTGGCTTGGCTTAATTTTTTAATATGCGTTAGCACCTTGCCTTAATCCGTACTCTAATGTACATTGTCAGGGGTTACTGTTGAGATAGGGGAGAGAGAGAGGGGGCTGTCAATCAAGGCCTGGTCAAATTATACCCGGACTCCATTAGGTTTAAAATGGAGCGGCGAGGTCTAGCGTGAGTCAATCAAATCATTTAAGGATGGCTGTTCTGGTTATTACGTGGGGCTTGTTATGGAACCGGCTCTTACCTTTATTACCAGCACAGCACAGCGCAACGTGAACGACCAGTCGATTGCACCTGTTGTTTTCGTTTTTCCGCACTATAGTGTAATATTATGTATTATGTTTTCACAGTACATTTGATCCGACAGTACTTTCCATTCGGGATACGGTTTCCATCCGACGCTCCGCCACAGTCACAGAACATAATACGTGATTGTGTGTTTTACGGAAAGGTCAGTCAAGGTCGGTCTTTTAAAATGTTTAATGGTTGTGCGGTCGCTTTGCTTAGCATGGCACCAGTACACCTTAAAACGAGTCATGGTGCTTTTTATGCGCTAAGAATACATTACAATAGCTAATCTTCATGAGATCATTGTTTGAATAATGACGTGTGTTCGAAACTACTAACCTGTGTTGTAGAAGGGCCGCGGCGGCGCGGGGACAGCACATGTGACGAAAGACAAAAAGAAGCAAAACAAGGAAGAGGTCAGAACAAAGATTTCCACAACACCGTTTTTTCCAATTGTGTAAGCGTGGTACTCGCGGCGTTGAGAAAGGGCACGTTACACGACCTGAAACACGTTACGCTAACAAGCGGCGATCCCCGACGTCACCGATCCCGACCGCTCATCCCCGGGTTCACTGCTTTCCGATCGCGGCGCTACATAATACCTAACTCATGAGCAAATACTACCGCGAGCTTAGGGGGTTTGCAGAGTAACACAAGAGACACACCTGTATTGTTTCATACACAACAGAACCCCGACCACGAATCAATGACCAGCGAGGAGAGAACGGACACCAAACAGGGTGGACAATAGAGTGCGTTTGCTATTCACCGATTGTAAACATGACCTGGCCAGCGTTTCGACTGCCGTGGTTTCGAACGCACAACTTGCCCTGTGACAGACGAAGGACACAGACGAAGGGGCCACTGACGGTGTGTTCTGATGTCCCCGTGACAGGGCATTGAGGTCCATGTCCAACAACTGCACATAAGACTGTGTGAAATCTTCTGTTTCCAGTTTGGGAGTGTGTATATGTGTGTGTGTGTGTGTGTGTGTGTGTGTGTGTGTGTGTGTGTGTGTGTGTGTGTGTGTGTGTTTGTGCGCGTGTGTGTGTGTGTGCGCGTGCGCCTGGCCTGCTCCATCTGGAGGATTGGAGCACTTGGGGCCGTCACACAATAGGGAGACGAAAGCCCACTGAAGGATAACAAATGACTTCATGGCAAAACAGCCATTGAAATTCTTTCAGTATGTGGCATTAAAACAACTGAACAAATAGAGATAAGAAAGTGGGTAGGATTTGAAATGAGATTTTCTCTCTCTCTCTCTCTCCCTCTCCCTCTCCCTCTCCCTCTCTCTCTCTCTCTCTCTCTCTCTCTCTCTCCCTCTCTCTCTCTCTCTCTCCCTCCCTCCCTCCCTTTCCCATTCCCCTTCCCCTCTCCCCTCGGCTTAAAAGCTAAACAAAACAAATGAAGCTTATTACGGCAGATTACCTTACACTGGACAGATTCACTGCATGGGGCCCCGTGTAAACAACGTCTTTCTCACCGCGCAGCGCATAGTCTATGTGCCATTTATAACAGTGAGCCATCGTGTCCACAGCAGCCACAGATAAAGCAAAATACATCCCGGTCGCTAGGTTCAAAAGTTATAATTGTTCCAACAGGCGGGTTTCCATGAGCGTTACCATAACAAATACCGATAAACCAATTAGAGTTGGTTATATTCCCACTTATTTTACCCCTGTGTCAACACGGCCTGCTGGAGGAGACTGATTGTGTGTGTGTGTGTGGGAGCCAAAGGGAAAGCTGAGCCCCCTTCATGGAGGTGTCAGGCCACGGGGCTGAGGAGCTCACAGGTCCATCGGCTATCCCGCCGTTGATTCATTTTCCATTTGAGGTGACGCGACAGTGTCAGTTGACGGTGGTCAATGCATTGCAAATTTTTCGATAATTAGTCAAATTCATTTCCAAATATAACTCTGTGTGTGTGTGTGTGCGTGCGTGTGTGCGTGTGCGTGCGTGTGTGCGTGTATGTGTGCGTGTGTGCGTGTGTGTGTGCGTGTGTGTGTGTGTGTGTGTGTGTGTGTGTGTGTGCGTGCGTGCGTGTGTGCGTGCGTGCGTGCGTGCGTGTGCGTGTGTGTGTGCGCGCGTGTGCGTGTGCATGTGTGTGTGTGCGTGCGTGCGTGCGCGGAGACGGACAGGAGCGACGGCACTCACAGGCCGCGAGAGGAAATGAAAGATGGATCACATGAGGTCATTTCCTCCATCCCGTCCCCCCCCCACACACTCATGTAACTGTTATCTACATCACGCGGTTGTGTGCGCACACACATGTTTGTGTGTGTGTGTGTGTGTGTGTGCGTGTCTGGCCACGTGTGCGTGCATGAGTGTGTGTAACAGGGGGCAGTGAGGGAAGGTGGGTGGGGCTGTGTGTGTATGATTTACATTGTGCTACGCACGGCCAGGAGAACAAGGGGGGGGGGGGCCTCGCCGCAAAACAACCAGCCCAGATTTATCATGTGACCTAGTCGGCCTAACAATCAGGCCTTAAAGAGAACAAAAGCCCATTCCAAATAAATTCCCACTGTATTTGTGCTGGGATTTGATTTACTGGCCTGTGGGGAGGCACCATTTGGTAGCAGCAGAAGAGACGGGGAGTGGAAGGTGATGGTGCTGTCTAGGAGCAGTTTGTGTGTTTATGTGCATGTGTGCGTGTGTGCGCATGTGTGTGTGTGTGTGTGTGTGTGTGTGTGCAGGACACGTGTGGGCACACACTGGTTGTATGTGCTGCATGCACAGTATTTGTGTCTCTGTGATTGTGTGTGTTCTGAAGGCCATGACGATCATGAGTGTGTGTCTTTTGTGTTTGTTGAAGATCAGGTGAATGTGTTTGTGTGTTTGTGTGTGTGTGTGTGTGTGTTTGTGCAAGTGTCTGTCTGGCTGCCTGTGTGTGTCTGTCTATGAGCGTAATGTTGACGAGTGTGTGGATGTTTCCTATGTGTGTGTTTGTATTAGTGTGTGTGCCTGTGTGTGTATGTGTGTGTGTGTGTGTGTGTGTATGTTTGTGTGTGTGTGTGTGTGTGTGCGTGTCTGTGTGAGGTGGCTGGTTACCAGGGGATGCTGGGTGGGTGAGTGTGTTGGGGTGGAGGAGGGGGGGAGGGTGCTCATGTGCCAGAAGTGTTTATTGTGTCATGGTGATTTATTGAGTGAGCTTCATTTCACTGAATGTTCTCAGATATTTATTTCCCTAAAGGCCCCACAAAGATATGAACAGGCCTGCATCCACATATGTCATCATTGCCCATTTTACCGCGTCAGGAGATTTCTCTCAAACCGAGAGGAGGGGAAGAAAAGAGAGAGAGACAGCCAGAGAGGGGAGAAGAGAGAGCGAGAGAGAGCCAACGAGAGGAGAAGAGAGAGAGAGAGAGAGAGCCAGAGAGAATAAGAAAGAGTGAGTGTGAGAGAGAGAGAGAGCGAGAGAGAGAGAGAGAGGTGTGGGTGGGGAGATATAGGGAGGCAGAAGGAGAAATCATGCTTGTGGCAAGCAGGGCACCTTTCCATCAGAACACTGTAAACATTGGTAACTTAACAACAGGAAATGGCATTTTGGAATATGGCTGACGACTTTTTTTTTTCTTTCAATGTTCATCCCTTTCTCCACCTCTCTCCTCTCCTTTCTCCTGCCAAATACATACTTACAGAGTATACATAATTTAAATCAATGCTCTGGAGGCCTAGCTCGGCAGGACTGCTGCTGTGTCAAGGAACTACTTAAAGCAGGGATCTCAAACTACCGGCCCGGGGGCCATATCCGGTCCGTGAGGCAATTTAATATGGCCCGCCAAATGTTTACAATATATTGTAAATGTGTCCCGGCAAAGCCTTTCTTGTGATTTTTGATAAGTAAAACAGTATTTTGTTGGTACGTAAAAAACGGGCACAGCTTTGGCTGGCTTAGCAGGGCTCCTGGTGCTCTCGAACGGACGCGTCTCGCCCAATTAAACGGAACGTGTGTGATACTTAATGAAACTCGGCCAATCAAAATGTATTTATTGGGTGCGCGCTGAAAATTGGAAGCGGGGAGATGAAGGAGACGGAGGAGCGAAAAACAA
>NW_028180349.1:0-17008 GCF_964030765.1 Micromesistius poutassou | reverse complement strand
CTGCCTGGGTCATATGCTGCATGCTTTCCTTTCTCTCTTCCTGTCTTACTCACTCTACAATAAAAAAGATAAAACCTTGAACATTGAAAAAAATAATAAAGTTAGGGGTTAATGGTTAGGGCTTAGGGTTACATTGGAGACTGTAGATGTTCATAAGGGTTAGGATTTTTGCAGGGTTTTTTATTTTGATTTGGGCATTTCCTCACAGTGCAAATATGTTTAAATTAGTGTTTTGAAATGGAATCAATTAATACTTTTTCGTTAGCCTATGTTGTGAGTAACTGTGAAAATAATACTTTGGTCTGATAATGTCTATTTATATATATTTTTTCTCTTTTGGAAAAAACACTGCTTTTAGTGGCCGAGTAGTCCACTACAGCGCTACACGCACAGTCCAGCACGAGCGCTATTAAACAAATGAAAAGATCTACAGGCTGCAAGGAATCCACAAATGTTACTTCCATCGTCCTACAACTCTACAGTCTCCAAGGTGTCCAAAGGTCGTACTCCCATCCGCCTACAAACTTGTGTTCTCAACCCCTACCTAGAATGCATTGCGGTGGCCTAACAGAATAGTTGAACCAATAATATACTTTTCATATATCCTTTTCCCAACACATACTGGACTTGTGTATGGATCTACGATGGCTATGTATTGTTGTGTTAGTGTGTGTCTGTGTGTATTATAGAACGCCATAGAACCATTCCCTTCGAGTGGATAGATCTGAAGATTATGGCCCAATTGTCTTCTTTACCTTAAGACACAAATGACTACTGTGGAATATGTTTGAACCAGTGCCATTCCAGTGCCAAGAGTTGTGATTAGTGGTCCAGCGGCTCCATCTACTGGAGAAAAGAAACCACCTGCTTCCACCTCAGGAGTAAACATATAAATGATTGTAATATAACATACAGCTTGTGTGTTTTCACCTTTTTAATCTTACATCCATCCAAGCCTTTAGGTTAGAGTATTATAATTATAATCCGGTCTTGATGTTGACATCCCTGCGGAGAAACCATTGATATTCCATTGTTGATATGATGAAATGTTCCATTATTGACATTCTCAAACGTTCCAATGGTATGACGTTAATAAGTCAGTGTTGGATTGTTGGCCGTCTTGTATGGTTGTTGCTGTACGACATTGTTCCCCCCCTGAATGCCCTTCTTCTAAGGCAGCGTTCTCCTTTCTGGAGCTGAGGGCCCAAAGGATGAGAAACCATATGAAGGGCTACTCATTCAAAATACTTTTCTAGAATGAAATGAGGGTAAACACCTCTTTAACATAAGCCTATGTATGTTGATTTGCTTTACGTTAACACTAATCAAAGGAAAGGGACTGACATTTGACAAGTGACATTTTTAATTAGGAATAATTATAATCTCATTCATCTCAACATACAAGTAGGGTTACTGACAATCGTTACCAACTTATCCCAACATAACTTTTGTAACTTTTGTACAATATACTGTCGGGACCATACATTTGCCCTGTTAGAATTATACACACACAAATGTCAATATTCCAAGAGCTGTTAATAGCTGTGCCATTACAGTTACATGAGAAACATGTAAGGAACACGGTTTTCATGGAGGGGAAAAATAATGAAAGGGCTATTTAAAATGTGCCCGACACGTGGTGGAAAGCCACTTGCAGGGATCGATCCCACGTCGCTGGGTTGAGGACGTGTCCTTCGCGCCAGCCTCCCTGCGAGGCTGGCTTGTGCCAACAGTTGTGCCAACAGTTTCGATTATGCTTAAATGTTCAGATTATTGACACGCTTAAATGTTCCAATGGTATGATATTAATGGGTCAGGGTTAGCGCATATTCACCTACGCTCCGCCAGCCGAAAACTTCTGACTTTTACAGTTTCCAACCATCACGTAAGTAATGCCTTTATTGTCTTCTGAACAACGTATCAAATCAGTATTAATACGCTTAACATTCTGCAGAGTTTAAATAAAGTTGATTTCATTGCGATTAGCATATCAATGCAATTGAAATGACTGAGGTTAAATCGTGGTCAAATCGTGAAAGATGCATTAAAATGTGAGCAGACACGCTAGTTATATGCTATAGACCCTAAGGTAGCTGTGGTATAAATGCTGGAACGAATGTCGAAGTATAAATATGTTAAACTTGATGCGGAAAGTACGCATCGTCACGATTCCCATTGAAACGAATGGCGCGGTGATAGGCCGCCGATTGAAACGAGAGCTGGCAAATCGTGAAAAATGCATTAAAATGTGAGAAGATTAGCCAGTTATATGCTATAGACCCTAAGGTAGCTGTGGTATAAATGCTGGAACGAATGTCGAAGTATAAATATGTTAAACTTGATGTGGAAAGTATTCCCTTTCTCATTCCCATTGTCGCGACTGCCATTGAAACGTATGGCGCGTTTATTCGCCCTGGCAAATTGTGTAAAATGCATTAAACTGTAATCAGTCGACGGTGTTTTATGCTATAGACCCTAGAGAAGCTGTGGTATAAATTCTGGAACGAAATTAAAAGTGTAAATGTGTGATTTCGGTGCTTGAAATACAACCTCGATTTGCATAAGAGAGGTGTGAATGGATGGGGCAACAGGTCACTATCAGGCTAAACCTAATGGCCTCCTGACATTAACATTCACGACAGTATTACCCTAACCCCCCTAATGGGCTGATATCCTGACATTAACATTGATATCAACAGTGTTACCCTAACCCCCCTAATGGGCTGATATCCTGACATTAACATTGATATCAACAGTGTTACCCTAACCCCCCTAATGGGCTGATATCCTGACATTAACATTGACAACAATTAACATTGATATCAACAGTGTTATCCTAACACCCTAGGGGAGGCAAACAAGGTCATTAGTAGTACATTGTAATACACTAAATGTTTTGTTTCTTCTTCTTGTCTTACAGAACATGTCTTTTGCTCCGCTGTTCCGGTTCGAACCCTCATCCTCCGAGCTCACCCTTCGCCCCTCTGATGCCGCTGTCGCGCTGGCAAGCAAACCCCAGGCCTCTGCCAGCGGGGGGCAGGTGAAGAGGGGGGGTGTGGTCCGAGGGCCAGAGCCCGGCAGAAGGGGGACGTCACTGACCATGTTGTGCTGGCGGAGAGCGAGCTCCAGTTTGGCCTCCAGTACCGCGGCCAAACGTTCCGGTGGCTGCTGGGGACCGTGGTAGGGTACGCCGTCTCCATCTCGGCGTCCCACCAGAAGGAGAGAGAGGGAGGGGACACCAGCAGGTCGCCCCTCATGGACAACAAGGACGCCCTCGCCTCCTACGCCCGGCTGTTCCCATGGTGACGGCCGTGGCCAGGCGTAGGCTGTGTGAGGCTCCCAGTCTACCAGCAGGGTGGACGACCCGCTGGTGGGGTTCAGTGTGAACGCTCACCGGACCTACAAGTCCCTGTACGGCGCTCGGGACCAAGAGAGTCGATTGAAAGTAAGTGTGTGTGTGTGTGTGTGTGTGTGTGTGTGTCTGTGTGTGTGTCTAACCCTTTCTGTCCTCTGTTACAGCTTTGTGTGTGTGTGTGTGTGTGTGTGTGTGTGTGTGTGTGTGTGTGTGTGTAACCCTTTCTATGCTGTGGTACAGCTTTGTGTGTGTGTGTGTGTGTGTGTAACCCTTTCTGTGCTCTGTTACAGCTGTGTGTGTTTGTGTGTGTATATGATGTGTGTGTTTATGTGTGCCTGTCTGCTGCACATTCACACTGGCTAACTGTGTGTGTCTCTGCTGTGTGTGTTTCAGCTGCTTCCCCTCAGCTGGAGGCAGACGCTGCCTGAAGAGCAGCAGGAGTGGGTGGGCCGGGCGCTGTTCCGCAGGGAACCCAGCAGCGGGAAGGTGGTCCTCACCACACCGCCCCGCCTGTGGTGGTACCCGCCAGGCGCCCGGCACCTCTACACGCAGCCCCCCGCCACAGCCCACGCCTTCTTCCAGCGCCCATTCTTCCTCTGGCTGCCCTATCGGATGTGGGCATACCACCTCAAGTGCCCCTCCGATGGGCGCAAGCTGATGGGCGCTGGCCTCTACAAGACCGTCAGGAGGGTCTTGGACAGGAGCGGGTGGTACTTCATGGCCACAGAGGGCCTTCAGTGCCCCTCCTGTGGCAAGAAGGTGGCGGGCTGGTCCAAGGACATCTGGGAGCAGCTGGACGTAGCTCACCGCGAGCAACTCCCCGCTGTTCTGACGTACAAGTATGTCACTTAGAGAGAGAGAGAGAGAGAGAGAGAGAGCCTTTATTGTCATTTCATTAATCATAAAAAGAGAAAAAGCTCATTCATTGCAAATATACACACACACACACACACACATACACACACAGACAATAATAAATAATAGCAATAAAGTATATTTGTCTTTGTTCTCTGTTTCCACCCCAGGTTGTCCTGCGACAGAGCGCTGACCGGGCAGCTGAAGGAGCGCACCGTGGGCAACGGTGTGTCTCTCCTCCGTGCCTCCCTGGTGGAGCAGCACTCCAGGGATTGGATGGCGCGGTCCATAGAATACCTGTCCGTGCTCCGCAAGCTGAGGGCACCCGGAGCGGCACAGAAGGAGGAGACGCTCCCGACGTTTGTCAAGGTGCCCGGACTCACCTGGTTGGGCAGGGTCTACGTCCTGGAGGCCATGACCAGGCTGAACCAGACCAAGGCCAGGGTGACGTCCATTTTTGGCGAGATCCTTAAGATGGACTCCACCAAGAAGGTGAGGTTTCTCTCTCCGCCGCCCCGTATGACGTCGGTGTGCCGTCCGTCCGTCCGTCTGTCCGTGTGTCTAACTGTGTGTTTGCGTCTTGCAGATCGCCAAAAAGCTTGCGGGTGCTGCCGCCGGGTCGGCCGCCTGGATGTCCAACGTCTGCAACGAGTGTCCGTCCTCACTGCGGCCGAGGGGGACGGACTGACCAACATGGCGGTCGGCCTGATGCGGCGGTACCGTGACACCACTGTCGCCGCCGTACAAGGGGTGCGGCGGAGACGGAGCGGCTCCTCCAGGAGGTGCTGGACTCCTTCTGGCAGGTGACGGACACCACGGCCGTTCTTTGATCGCCCGCATGGAGGAGATCTGGAGCACGCAGCGCCGCCACCTGGGCTGCATCCAGGACCCAGAGGGGGTGGAGCTCACCAAGGGTGGTGTGAGGCTCCCCGTCTTCCGGTGCGCCCGCGGCTCCACTTCCCTCCAGTCCTTCCACCTGCACCAGTGCCGCTTCGTTCCGGGTAAATCTTTTTCCACCGCCTTTACACGCGTTGTTTTTATTTTGTTGCTCATCGCTAACTCTTGTCCCTCGTGGTTTATGTACAGGGACGACCTCTAGGGACGTCCACTACCAGGTGTACCTGCTGGAGGGCTTGTTTGCTGCAGCTGTCTTGTGGCATCTGCTAATGTGTGTGTGTGTGTGTGTGTGTGTGTGTGTGTGTGTGTGTCTCTCTCTCTCTGCAGGGGAACTCTTGGGGGTAGAGTACCTGTACTCCCAGTTGGGCGCTGTGCTGCAGCCGGATCCCGACGCTCCGGACGGGACCGAGGACGACGACGACGGCAGGACGGACGCCGACGCTCCACTCCCGAGCACCCCAGAGAAAGCAAGAATTGCTATAAAAACAATAACTGCTCTAAAAAGCAACAATTGCTCTAAAAAACAATCCTGTACTCCAGCGGTTCCCAAACTTTTTTTCCTGCGCACCCCATTCTACGTCCCAACCGGGTTGGCGCACCCCCAATCCCCACTTCAAAAAGAAGGAAAAAAAACTGCAACAAAAGCTTTGTTTTAATGCCATATTGTTGTGGATTTTGGTCCAGGAAAGGCCGCCGAGACAGGATCGCTTTTAACTCACTTTATTTGGTTAAGGTTATTGGTCTATTGTCTATCGTCTATGAAACAAAAGGAGAGGGATCGTACATAACACGCGTGGAGCGTCTCTAAGCATAACATCCAAAAAGATACGCCGCCCAAGAGATTCTGTCCTCCAAAGGCGGAGTCTGAGTTTATGTATCCCAGGTGTTCTTCTTTGGGTTTCTCACTTCCTCTGTGTGTCCGTTGCTGCCCCTAGTGTAAATGTTTTGTAACTTTGTCAAATGTGTTCAGTGCTGCCCTCAGGCGATTAGGAGGGGAAATTACCTCTAAACTATGCTTGGTGCTACTGGATATGGCTATGTGAGAGTATTACAGTAAAAATGTATCACTAGGGAATATTACAATAAAAAAATGTCACAATATAAAGACTCATGTTTAATCATGTGCAAATAGCCAGAACACGCATGACAATAACAACATCAACAAATATCCAACAAATAGGACAGCCAAGGGACACGACTGACGTTGTGTGCAAGATCTGCTCATGTGTGATCCGCGCAATAGACGGGCGGACGACCGATCTACACGACCTCGCATGGCCTCGCAGAAGTTAATAGAAATTATGATAAACAAAACATCACAGAGCATAGAGCAGGATTGTGGAGCAGGAACGTTTACAATGTTTCATGTCAATTTACAATCTGCAAAATGTGTCTGCGTTATCCGACTTTTTTTAGTTAGGATATTGATGCTGCGCGCCTCCTATTTGCAACGGAATTTGTTTAAGATATAAAACCTTTTAAATAAATTTTTGGAAACGAAAATTGAAAAGTGAGGCGTGCGCGAGGGGGGCTCTCCATGGTGGCTCTCCATCGTGATGACATCATCCATCGGCACAACCCTAATCATAACACAACGGTTATTAGAATGACAGTACATTGAATTAAATTGCAATGAAGTTACAAACAATCCACAACATTAAAGAGAATAGGCTCCAAAACAGATAAAATAAATAAAAACGAGGTAATATTACACCAGACCGCCATTACATTTTTCATCTGGCGCAGCCCCTGGTAGCAGCTCGCGTACCCCTGGGGGTGCGCGTACCACACTTTGGGAATCCCTGCTGTACTCCATACACCGCTCAGTCCCAGGTATTGTTATCGGGTTTTTCATTTAACAAGATACTTACCTGACAATGGAGTGGTCTATCGCCGTCGCGTCATTGATTTTCTGTTATTTTTCTGTTCTTTCTGTTATAGTGAATGGTGTTATCGTTGTCTCAAAAAAATTTGAGATCATAGTTGAAACATACAGGGTCCCGGTAGAGGTTAGAGAGAGTGGGAAGGGTCCCGGTAGAGGTCAGGGTCAGGGTTAGGGTTAGAACTCATTACCCTGGTGGTTCAGTGGTAAGAGTGTTGGTTTAGAAGTCTGTGGACCCGGGTTTGAGTTCCTACTCAGACGTCCACCAGGGAGAGTGCAGTTAATGAGAGAAGTCAATGAGTCTATTCCTAACTTCCATTTTCACTCATGTGGTTAGTCATGGGTCAGGGTTAGGGTTAGAAGAAGTTTATATTTATTAACTCATTACCCTGTCGGTTCAGTGGTAAGAGTGTTGGGTTAGAAGTCTGTGGACCTGGGGTCGAGTCCCAACTCGAACATTAGGACAGACTCAACTTAATTAAGATCTTATTTCTTCTACAAACTGTATGGTTAAGTAAAACTTCTGAAGCTGTTGAAGCAAGCGTCCTGGTAGTCCAGTGGGCAGAGTCTACGGTAGTAGATAAGATACTCTGTAGACTCTGGTTCGAGTCCCCACACAAATGGTTACCAGGACGATCGTCAGCTGGGAGTCCGCTGACGGTGGACGTCCACCGTCAGCGGGGCCCCCCCCACCCCCCCTCTGAAGGGGGGTGGGGGGGGGGTAAAAAACTGAAGGGGTCTTTAAAAAAGTTACAATTGCCTGGGGAGGCCTCGCGTAGGATAAGGAGGTGTGTGTGTAGGTAAGGACTCGGGGTTAGGGTTAGGGAAAGGACTCGGGGTTAGGGTTAGGGTAAGGACTCGGGGTTAGGGTTAGGGAAGGGACTCGGGGTTAGGGAAAGGAAAGGGTTAGGGTTAGGGTAAGGACTCGGGGTTAGGGTTAGGGTTAGGGAAAGGAAAGGGTTAGGGTTAGGACTCGGGGTTAGGGTTAGGGAAAGGAAAGGGTTAGGGTTAGGGTTAGGACTCGGGGTTAGGGTTAGGGTTAGGGTTAGGACTCGGGGTTAGGGAAAGGAAAGGGTTAGGGTTAGGGTAAGGACTCGGGGTTAGGGTTAGGGTTAGGGTTAGGACTCGGGGTTAGGGAAAGGAAAGGGTTAGGGTTAGGGTAAGGACTCGGGGTTAGGGTTAGGGTTAGGGTTAGGACTCGGGGTTAGGGAAAGGAAGGGTTAGGGTTAGGGTTAGGGTTAGGGTTAGGGTTAGGACTCGGGGTTAGGGAAAGGAAAGGGTTAGGGTTAGGGTAAGGACTCGGGGTTAGGGTTAGGACTCGGGTTAGGACTCGGGGTTAGGGAAAGGAAAGGGTTAGGGTTAGGGTTAGGGTTAGGGTTAGGGTTAGGGTTAGGGTTAGGGTTAGGGTTAGGGTTAGGGTTAGGGTTAGGGTTAGGGTTAGGGTTAGGGTTAGGGTTAGGGTTAGGGTTAGGGTTAGGGTTAGGGTTAGGGTTAGGGTTAGGGTTAGGGTTAGGGTTAGGGTTAGGGTTAGGGTTAGGGTTAGGGTTAGGGTTAGGGTTAGGGTTAGGGTTAGGGTTAGGGTTAGGGTTAGGGTTAGGGTTAGGGTTAGGGTTAGGGTTAGGGTTAGGGTTAGGGTTAGGGTTAGGGTTAGGGTTAGGGTTAGGGTTAGGGTTAGGGTTAGGGTTAGGGTTAGGGTTAGGGTTAGGGTTAGGGTTAGGGTTAGGGTTAGGGTTAGGGTTAGGGTTAGGGTTAGGGTTAGGGTTAGGGTTAGGGTTAGGGTTAGGGTTAGGGTTAGGGTTAGGGTTAGGGTTAGGGTTAGGGTTAGGGTTAGGGTTAGGGTTAGGGTTAGGGTTAGGGTTAGGGTTAGGGTTAGGGTTAGGGTTAGGGTTAGGGTTAGGGTTAGGGTTAGGGTTAGGGTTAGGGTTAGGGTTAGGGTTAGGGTTAGGGTTAGGGTTAGGGTTAGGGTTAGGGTTAGGGTTAGGGTTAGGGTTAGGGTTAGGGTTAGGGTTAGGGTTAGGGTTAGGGTTAGGGTTAGGGTTAGGGTTAGGGTTAGGGTTAGGGTTAGGGTTAGGGTTAGGGTTAGGGTTAGGGTTAGGGTTAGGGTTAGGGTTAGGGTTAGGGTTAGGGTTAGGGTTAGGGTTAGGGTTAGGGTTAGGGTTAGGGTTAGGGTTAGGGTTAGGGTTAGGGTTAGGGTTAGGGTTAGGGTTAGGGTTAGGGTTAGGGTTAGGGTTAGGGTTAGGGTTAGGGTTAGGGTTAGGGTTAGGGTTAGGGTTAGGGTTAGGGTTAGGGTTAGGGTTAGGGTTAGGGTTAGGGTTAGGGTTAGGGTTAGGGTTAGGGTTAGGGTTAGGGTTAGGGTTAGGGTTAGGGTTAGGGTTAGGGTTAGGGTTAGGGTTAGGGTTAGGGTTAGGGTTAGGGTTAGGGTTAGGGTTAGGGTTAGGGTTAGGGTTAGGGTTAGGGTTAGGGTTAGGGTTAGGGTTAGGGTTAGGGTTAGGGTTAGGGTTAGGGTTAGGGTTAGGGTTAGGGTTAGGGTTAGGGTTAGGGTTAGGGTTAGGGTTAGGGTTAGGGTTAGGGTTAGGGTTAGGGTTAGGGTTAGGGTTAGGGTTAGGGTTAGGGTTAGGGTTAGGGTTAGGGTTAGGGTTAGGGTTAGGGTTAGGGTTAGGGTTAGGGTTAGGGTTAGGGTTAGGGTTAGGGTTAGGGTTAGGGTTAGGGTTAGGGTTAGGGTTAGGGTTAGGGTTAGGGTTAGGGTTAGGGTTAGGGTTAGGGTTAGGGTTAGGGTTAGGGTTAGGGTTAGGGTTAGGGTTAGGGTTAGGGTTAGGGTTAGGGTTAGGGTTAGGGTTAGGGTTAGGGTTAGGGTTAGGGTTAGGGTTAGGGTTAGGGTTAGGGTTAGGGTTAGGGTTAGGGTTAGGGTTAGGGTTAGGGTTAGGGTTAGGGTTAGGGTTAGGGTTAGGGTTAGGGTTAGGGTTAGGGTTAGGGTTAGGGTTAGGGTTAGGGTTAGGGTTAGGGTTAGGGTTAGGGTTAGGGTTAGGGTTAGGGTTAGGGTTAGGGTTAGGGTTAGGGTTAGGGTTAGGGTTAGGGTTAGGGTTAGGGTTAGGGTTAGGGTTAGGGTTAGGGTTAGGGTTAGGGTTAGGGTTAGGGTTAGGGTTAGGGTTAGGGTTAGGGTTAGGGTTAGGGTTAGGGTTAGGGTTAGGGTTAGGGTTAGGGTTAGGGTTAGGGTTAGGGTTAGGGTTAGGGTTAGGGTTAGGGTTAGGGTTAGGGTTAGGGTTAGGGTTAGGGTTAGGGTTAGGGTTAGGGTTAGGGTTAGGGTTAGGGTTAGGGTTAGGGTTAGGGTTAGGGTTAGGGTTAGGGTTAGGGTTAGGGTTAGGGTTAGGGTTAGGGTTAGGGTTAGGGTTAGGGTTAGGGTTAGGGTTAGGGTTAGGGTTAGGGTTAGGGTTAGGGTTAGGGTTAGGGTTAGGGTTAGGGTTAGGGTTAGGGTTAGGGTTAGGGTTAGGGTTAGGGTTAGGGTTAGGGTTAGGGTTAGGGTTAGGGTTAGGGTTAGGGTTAGGGTTAGGGTTAGGGTTAGGGTTAGGGTTAGGGTTAGGGTTAGGGTTAGGGTTAGGGTTAGGGTTAGGGTTAGGGTTAGGGTTAGGGTTAGGGTTAGGGTTAGGGTTAGGGTTAGGGTTAGGGTTAGGGTTAGGGTTAGGGTTAGGGTTAGGGTTAGGGTTAGGGTTAGGGTTAGGGTTAGGGTTAGGGTTAGGGTTAGGGTTAGGGTTAGGGTTAGGGTTAGGGTTAGGGTTAGGGTTAGGGTTAGGGTTAGGGTTAGGGTTAGGGTTAGGGTTAGGGTTAGGGTTAGGGTTAGGGTTAGGGTTAGGGTTAGGGTTAGGGTTAGGGTTAGGGTTAGGGTTAGGGTTAGGGTTAGGGTTAGGGTTAGGGTTAGGGTTAGGGTTAGGGTTAGGGTTAGGGTTAGGGTTAGGGTTAGGGTTAGGGTTAGGGTTAGGGTTAGGGTTAGGGTTAGGGTTAGGGTTAGGGTTAGGGTTAGGGTTAGGGTTAGGGTTAGGGTTAGGGTTAGGGTTAGGGTTAGGGTTAGGGTTAGGGTTAGGGTTAGGGTTAGGGTTAGGGTTAGGGTTAGGGTTAGGGTTAGGGTTAGGGTTAGGGTTAGGGTTAGGGTTAGGGTTAGGGTTAGGGTTAGGGTTAGGGTTAGGGTTAGGGTTAGGGTTAGGGTTAGGGTTAGGGTTAGGGTTAGGGTTAGGGTTAGGGTTAGGGTTAGGGTTAGGGTTAGGGTTAGGGTTAGGGTTAGGGTTAGGGTTAGGGTTAGGGTTAGGGTTAGGGTTAGGGTTAGGGTTAGGGTTAGGGTTAGGGTTAGGGTTAGGGTTAGGGTTAGGGTTAGGGTTAGGGTTAGGGTTAGGGTTAGGGTTAGGGTTAGGGTTAGGGTTAGGGTTAGGGTTAGGGTTAGGGTTAGGGTTAGGGTTAGGGTTAGGGTTAGGGTTAGGGTTAGGGTTAGGGTTAGGGTTAGGGTTAGGGTTAGGGTTAGGGTTAGGGTTAGGGTTAGGGTTAGGGTTAGGGTTAGGGTTAGGGTTAGGGTTAGGGTTAGGGTTAGGGTTAGGGTTAGGGTTAGGGTTAGGGTTAGGGTTAGGGTTAGGGTTAGGGTTAGGGTTAGGGTTAGGGTTAGGGTTAGGGTTAGGGTTAGGGTTAGGGTTAGGGTTAGGGTTAGGGTTAGGGTTAGGGTTAGGGTTAGGGTTAGGGTTAGGGTTAGGGTTAGGGTTAGGGTTAGGGTTAGGGTTAGGGTTAGGGTTAGGGTTAGGGTTAGGGTTAGGGTTAGGGTTAGGGTTAGGGTTAGGGTTAGGGTTAGGGTTAGGGTTAGGGTTAGGGTTAGGGTTAGGGTTAGGGTTAGGGTTAGGGTTAGGGTTAGGGTTAGGGTTAGGGTTAGGGTTAGGGTTAGGGTTAGGGTTAGGGTTAGGGTTAGGGTTAGGGTTAGGGTTAGGGTTAGGGTTAGGGTTAGGGTTAGGGTTAGGGTTAGGGTTAGGGTTAGGGTTAGGGTTAGGGTTAGGGTTAGGGTTAGGGTTAGGGTTAGGGTTAGGGTTAGGGTTAGGGTTAGGGTTAGGGTTAGGGTTAGGGTTAGGGTTAGGGTTAGGGTTAGGGTTAGGGTTAGGGTTAGGGTTAGGGTTAGGGTTAGGGTTAGGGTTAGGGTTAGGGTTAGGGTTAGGGTTAGGGTTAGGGTTAGGGTTAGGGTTAGGGTTAGGGTTAGGGTTAGGGTTAGGGTTAGGGTTAGGGTTAGGGTTAGGGTTAGGGTTAGGGTTAGGGTTAGGGTTAGGGTTAGGGTTAGGGTTAGGGTTAGGGTTAGGGTTAGGGTTAGGGTTAGGGTTAGGGTTAGGGTTAGGGTTAGGGTTAGGGTTAGGGTTAGGGTTAGGGTTAGGGTTAGGGTTAGGGTTAGGGTTAGGGTTAGGGTTAGGGTTAGGGTTAGGGTTAGGGTTAGGGTTAGGGTTAGGGTTAGGGTTAGGGTTAGGGTTAGGGTTAGGGTTAGGGTTAGGGTTAGGGTTAGGGTTAGGGTTAGGGTTAGGGTTAGGGTTAGGGTTAGGGTTAGGGTTAGGGTTAGGGTTAGGGTTAGGGTTAGGGTTAGGGTTAGGGTTAGGGTTAGGGTTAGGGTTAGGGTTAGGGTTAGGGTTAGGGTTAGGGTTAGGGTTAGGGTTAGGGTTAGGGTTAGGGTTAGGGTTAGGGTTAGGGTTAGGGTTAGGGTTAGGGTTAGGGTTAGGGTTAGGGTTAGGGTTAGGGTTAGGGTTAGGGTTAGGGTTAGGGTTAGGGTTAGGGTTAGGGTTAGGGTTAGGGTTAGGGTTAGGGTTAGGGTTAGGGTTAGGGTTAGGGTTAGGGTTAGGGTTAGGGTTAGGGTTAGGGTTAGGGTTAGGGTTAGGGTTAGGGTTAGGGTTAGGGTTAGGGTTAGGGTTAGGGTTAGGGTTAGGGTTAGGGTTAGGGTTAGGGTTAGGGTTAGGGTTAGGGTTAGGGTTAGGGTTAGGGTTAGGGTTAGGGTTAGGGTTAGGGTTAGGGTTAGGGTTAGGGTTAGGGTTAGGGTTAGGGTTAGGGTTAGGGTTAGGGTTAGGGTTAGGGTTAGGGTTAGGGTTAGGGTTAGGGTTAGGGTTAGGGTTAGGGTTAGGGTTAGGGTTAGGGTTAGGGTTAGGGTTAGGGTTAGGGTTAGGGTTAGGGTTAGGGTTAGGGTTAGGGTTAGGGTTAGGGTTAGGGTTAGGGTTAGGGTTAGGGTTAGGGTTAGGGTTAGGGTTAGGGTTAGGGTTAGGGTTAGGGTTAGGGTTAGGGTTAGGGTTAGGGTTAGGGTTAGGGTTAGGGTTAGGGTTAGGGTTAGGGTTAGGGTTAGGGTTAGGGTTAGGGTTAGGGTTAGGGTTAGGGTTAGGGTTAGGGTTAGGGTTAGGGTTAGGGTTAGGGTTAGGGTTAGGGTTAGGGTTAGGGTTAGGGTTAGGGTTAGGGTTAGGGTTAGGGTTAGGGTTAGGGTTAGGGTTAGGGTTAGGGTTAGGGTTAGGGTTAGGGTTAGGGTTAGGGTTAGGGTTAGGGTTAGGGTTAGGGTTAGGGTTAGGGTTAGGGTTAGGGTTAGGGTTAGGGTTAGGGTTAGGGTTAGGGTTAGGGTTAGGGTTAGGGTTAGGGTTAGGGTTAGGGTTAGGGTTAGGGTTAGGGTTAGGGTTAGGGTTAGGGTTAGGGTTAGGGTTAGGGTTAGGGTTAGGGTTAGGGTTAGGGTTAGGGTTAGGGTTAGGGTTAGGGTTAGGGTTAGGGTTAGGGTTAGGGTTAGGGTTAGGGTTAGGGTTAGGGTTAGGGTTAGGGTTAGGGTTAGGGTTAGGGTTAGGGTTAGGGTTAGGGTTAGGGTTAGGGTTAGGGTTAGGGTTAGGGTTAGGGTTAGGGTTAGGGTTAGGGTTAGGGTTAGGGTTAGGGTTAGGGTTAGGGTTAGGGTTAGGGTTAGGGTTAGGGTTAGGGTTAGGGTTAGGGTTAGGGTTAGGGTTAGGGTTAGGGTTAGGGTTAGGGTTAGGGTTAGGGTTAGGGTTAGGGTTAGGGTTAGGGTTAGGGTTAGGGTTAGGGTTAGGGTTAGGGTTAGGGTTAGGGTTAGGGTTAGGGTTAGGGTTAGGGTTAGGGTTCGGGTTAGGGTTAGGGTTAGGGTTAGGGTTAGGGTTAGGGTTAGGGTTAGGGTTAGGGTTAGGGTTAGGGTTAGGGTTAGGGTTAGGGTTAGGGTTAGGGTTAGGGTTAGGGTTAGGGTTAGGGTTAGGGTTAGGGTTAGGGTTAGGGTTAGGGTTAGGGTTAGGGTTAGGGTTAGGGTTAGGGTTAGGGTTAGGGTTAGGGTTAGGGTTAGGGTTAGGGTTAGGGTTAGGGTTAGGGTTAGGGTTAGGGTTAGGGTTAGGGTTAGGGTTAGGGTTAGGGTTAGGGTTAGGGTTAGGGTTAGGGTTAGGGTTAGGGTTAGGGTTAGGGTTAGGGTTAGGGTTAGGGTTAGGGTTAGGGTTAGGGTTAGGGTTAGGGTTAGGGTTAGGGTTAGGGTTAGGGTTAGGGTTAGGGTTAGGGTTAGGGTTAGGGTTAGGGTTAGGGTTAGGGTTAGGGTTAGGGTTAGGGTTAGGGTTAGGGTTAGGGTTAGGGTTAGGGTTAGGGTTAGGGTTAGGGTTAGGGTTAGGGTTAGGGTTAGGGTTAGGGTTAGGGTTAGGGTTAGGGTTAGGGTTAGGGTTAGGGTTAGGGTTAGGGTTAGGGTTAGGGTTAGGGTTAGGGTTAGGGTTAGGGTTAGGGTTAGGGTTAGGGTTAGGGTTAGGGTTAGGGTTAGGGTTAGGGTTAGGGTTAGGGTTAGGGTTAGGGTTAGGGTTAGGGTTAGGGTTAGGGTTAGGGTTAGGGTTAGGGTTAGGGTTAGGGTTAGGGTTAGGGTTAGGGTTAGGGTTAGGGTTAGGGTTAGGGTTAGGGTTAGGGTTAGGGTTAGGGTTAGGGTTAGGGTTAGGGTTAGGGTTAGGGTTAGGGTTAGGGTTAGGGTTAGGGTTAGGGTTAGGGTTAGGGTTAGGGTTAGGGTTAGGGTTAGGGTTAGGGTTAGGGTTAGGGTTAGGGTTAGGGTTAGGGTTAGGGTTAGGGTTAGGGTTAGGGTTAGGGTTAGGGTTAGGGTTAGGGTTAGGGTTAGGGTTAGGGTTAGGGTTAGGGTTAGGGTTAGGGTTAGGGTTAGGGTTAGGGTTAGGGTTAGGGTTAGGGTTAGGGTTAGGGTTAGGGTTAGGGTTAGGGTTAGGGTTAGGGTTAGGGTTAGGGTTAGGGTTAGGGTTAGGGTTAGGGTTAGGGTTAGGGTTAGGGTTAGGGTTAGGGTTAGGGTTAGGGTTAGGGTTAGGGTTAGGGTTAGGGTTAGGGTTAGGGTTAGGGTTAGGGTTAGGGTTAGGGTTAGGGTTAGGGTTAGGGTTAGGGTTAGGGTTAGGGTTAGGGTTAGGGTTAGGGTTAGGGTTAGGGTTAGGGTTAGGGTTAGGGTTAGGGTTAGGGTTAGGGTTAGGGTTAGGGTTAGGGTTAGGGTTAGGGTTAGGGTTAGGGTTAGGGTTAGGGTTAGGGTTAGGGTTAGGGTTAGGGTTAGGGTTAGGGTTAGGGTTAGGGTTAGGGTTAGGGTTAGGGTTAGGGTTAGGGTTAGGGTTAGGGTTAGGGTTAGGGTTAGGGTTAGGGTTAGGGTTAGGGTTAGGGTTAGGGTTAGGGTTAGGGTTAGGGTTAGGGTTAGGGTTAGGGTTAGGGTTAGGGTTAGGGTTAGGGTTAGGGTTAGGGTTAGGGTTAGGGTTAGGGTTAGGGTTAGGGTTAGGGTTAGGGTTAGGGTTAGGGTTAGGGTTAGGGTTAGGGTTAGGGTTAGGGTTAGGGTTAGGGTTAGGGTTAGGGTTAGGGTTAGGGTTAGGGTTAGGGTTAGGGTTAGGGTTAGGGTTAGGGTTAGGGTTAGGGTTAGGGTTAGGGTTAGGGTTAGGGTTAGGGTTAGGGTTAGGGTTAGGGTTAGGGTTAGGGTTAGGGTTAGGGTTAGGGTTAGGGTTAGGGTTAGGGTTAGGGTTAGGGTTAGGGTTAGGGTTAGGGTTAGGGTTAGGGTTAGGGTTAGGGTTAGGGTTAGGGTTAGGGTTAGGGTTAGGGTTAGGGTTAGGGTTAGGGTTAGGGTTAGGGTTAGGGTTAGGGTTAGGGTTAGGGTTAGGGTTAGGGTTAGGGTTAGGGTTAGGGTTAGGGTTAGGGTTAGGGTTAGGGTTAGGGTTAGGGTTAGGGTTAGGGTTAGGGTTAGGGTTAGGGTTAGGGTTAGGGTTAGGGTTAGGGTTAGGGTTAGGGTTAGGGTTAGGGTTAGGGTTAGGGTTAGGGTTAGGGTTAGGGTTAGGGTTAGGGTTAGGGTTAGGGTTAGGGTTAGGGTTAGGGTTAGGGTTAGGGTTAGGGTTAGGGTTAGGGTTAGGGTTAGGGTTAGGGTTAGGGTTAGGGTTAGGGTTAGGGTTAGGGTTAGGGTTAGGGTTAGGGTTAGGGTTAGGGTTAGGGTTAGGGTTAGGGTTAGGGTTAGGGTTAGGGTTAGGGTTAGGGTTAGGGTTAGGGTTAGGGTTAGGGTTAGGGTTAGGGTTAGGGTTAGGGTTAGGGTTAGGGTTAGGGTTAGGGTTAGGGTTAGGGTTAGGGTTAGGGTTAGGGTTAGGGTTAGGGTTAGGGTTAGGGTTAGGGTTAGGGTTAGGGTTAGGGTTAGGGTTAGGGTTAGGGTTAGGGTTAGGGTTAGGGTTAGGGTTAGGGTTAGGGTTAGGGTTAGGGTTAGGGTTAGGGTTAGGGTTAGGGTTAGGGTTAGGGTTAGGGTTAGGGTTAGGGTTAGGGTTAGGGTTAGGGTTAGGGTTAGGGTTAGGGTTAGGGTTAGGGTTAGGGTTAGGGTTAGGGTTAGGGTTAGGGTTAGGGTTAGGGTTAGGGTTAGGGTTAGGGTTAGGGTTAGGGTTAGGGTTAGGGTTAGGGTTAGGGTTAGGGTTAGGGTTAGGGTTAGGGTTAGGGTTAGGGTTAGGGTTAGGGTTAGGGTTAGGGTTAGGGTTAGGGTTAGGGTTAGGGTTAGGGTTAGGGTTAGGGTT
>NW_028180350.1:0-14912 GCF_964030765.1 Micromesistius poutassou | reverse complement strand
ATTAAGATGTTTATTACGATTCTTATGGTTATGATTATCATCATTATTAATTAAATGAATGAAATAGTTAATATTGTTATTTATAATAATTATATGATTATGCATTTTTGTATTTATTATTGGTTTTGTTCGTATAATATCAGATAAAATATTGATAAAACATGAGAGGTTATTTTCGGTTGGGAAAAAACCTGTGACAACAAAAACTTAAAAACATTTAGAAAATCGAACCAGCCTATAGGCCTAGTGTTTGGATTGTAATTATACGAATTTCGCTAATTATGAACCGATTACCATAATGAGATTAGCCTTCCTTAGATAGGCCTACTACGACTCCCATTGGCTCACAGTGCTTTTCATACAATTGATAGTATGTATATTTACCGCGGAGATCCTAATGAGGGGCCCCATTCTCCGTATTTACTTTTAATTCACTTGGGCTTTTTCTGTCTTTACGCCACGACTGTACCCCCAGTTCCCCTCCTCCCGGTCCCCTCTACCCCCCCCCCCCCCCCCCTACATCAGGGCCCGGGGCGTCCGAGGTGGAGATGGCGGGAAGTGACAGCCTAATTATCAGCTGGAACTCCGTTCATTACTCATTAGACAATCCACTGTACATCCACTTACCGAATGAATAATTTTGTATATATTATGGAAACACAATATTATGGCCTGCAGCGAACTCCTTGCTTTAACCTCACGCTGGTTCGCTACAAAAGGAATAAATGGGACACCGGGAGGTTATTTAATTTCGCCCACAAAAGGCAAAGTCTTTCTGGGAATGTTATGCAGCAAAATGGGGTGATAAGGGGAAACATGTGCACACCTGCCTTGATTTCACACCTGCGTTCATTTTATAATTTTATTTTTGTTACAATATTAGTTTGCCCGTAACCCTAATTAAGTCAACGCTCTCTTTGTTTAGTTAAACTGATTTGTACGGGGCGGGTGGGATCATGCCTGTTCCCCAGGCTGCTTGAACCGTGAGCCATGCAGTAGACCAATGCTGTGTTCCGTACACCGAATACAGGAAGAGAAAAGGCTCATATGCTCAAACACTCAGACTTATTATTATAGGATATATTCAAATAATAATAATACATTATTGTTGTTATTGTAATTATTATTGGCATTATTGTTGTTGTTATTATTATGATCATATAGTTGTTACATATGTATTTGTATTGTTGTCGTTATTATTATTATTATTATTATTATTGTTATTATTATTATTATTATCGTTATTATTATTATTATTATTATTAGTAGTAGTATAAGCATTACTATTATTATTAGCATTATTATTATTATTATTATTATTACAGTGCCATTATGGGCAGTTGGCAAGGAAACCGTGTCTACTGTGAAAACTTCCATGACCCCTTTTAGTTTTTCAACATTGTCCACTGCAAATAAATCACCAATAAGCATGCCTTCGCTGTACATGCGGAAGTAGGCATGGGCCAAAGTTGACAAATTTAGCATTCATTTATTTTATTGTCTTCTTCGGGAGTGCAATTCATAAGGAAGCGTTGGTTGGCCTTTAGATCCTCGTTCACACCATAGTCTCAAACAGGCTGTGCTTTCCGACTATGTGACCATATTTGTGTAGCATATGATGAGATACAACACGTTGAAGGCATGTGTCGTGAGTCAAATATGCTATAAACAAAATATTAGTGTTCATGTGGCTGATAGAAGATCGACAAGCATCCACTCCGGCCTCGATGATATAACATCTGCCTATAGAGGTCGCTGTAATATTGCAAAACAGTCTAGGAAGCCTTACTCCACAGGTTCAGACGATGGTTTACCCTCCGATATCGTTCATACAATTACAGCTTTGACCCCTCAAATTGTATCTTAATAATGTTGTTAGAGTTTGTATTATATGCTATTTCTAAAGCCTATGTGATATGCGAAAAGGCCTACAGCAAAAATATGTAACGCAACCCTTAACTCAGTTAAAGGCCCGTTTGTTTGACTCTTCAAATAACCCTACATTAAAAATCTGGTTTGCAAACAAAACATTCTTGATAATAATTTCCATAATCGGAGATAAACGTGTTTCCAAACGGTGTTGCTCTGCACAAAAAAAAAGGAAAACAAAATATGCAGCCAAATGCGATAAGGGTAGTGTTTCTTAATTATATTGGAGCACATTAGGCCAATCAATACTTGGCTTTGGTCGCTGATTGGGATGTAGGAAACGCTGTTAAAGGCTAATGACCTCTATCAGACGGGATAAAACGGGACCCTAAACGCCGACCCCTTTGGAGAGTTAACAACGTCAGGCCAGCGGCTCCACAGCTTCAAACCCGCACTCCCCCGGTCGCTCCTCCTAAAATATTAATAATTTATCATCGAATCGAGTTCTCTTCCTGACAGATTAGATTTTAACCATTTGATTTTGTTTGGACTGGGCGTTCCCATATTATTACTTAATGACGTTCCCAGCTGCTCCTGTCCATTTTCTGTCACCAGCCACCATCTGGACACTTATTAGCACCTCAATGCATCGACGCTGCAGCCTCCCTCCCTGCAGCCCCATCGGGAGCGCGTTGAATACATTTAAGCCTGGTTACACACCAACTGGCTTTTCCCTTTCGCCATTGTCCCCCTGCGAGAATCACCCGCCTTGTTTGTTTATAGATTTATCATATTATTATTATTATTATTATTATTATTATTATTATTATTATTATTATTATATAGCCGAGTATTTTGGTTTCATAATAACAGGCTATAGAAAAATAATAAAAATAATTATTATAAGGATAATATATAGCCTAACTAATGAATAATGAATAGGGCTGGATGAATAACTAAAATGGAAAGTGCCGTTTTGAAGGAGGAAAGAACATATTGAGTAGGGTATTCTTTGGTTTTCTCTATAATTTCATTTACTTTATTAGGCAAAATATATGATCTGGACAAATTCCTTCAACGCGCTATTTACAAATTTAAATCACTTGTATTTACATTAAAGGAAGACACCAAAAAACACAAGTTAAAGACAAAAAATAAAAAGCCTCCCAAAATGTCCCAGCCTTCCTGGGGAAAGTGGAGGAGAGAGTTTACATGGGCGCGATTATAGGCTACACAACAATAGAGGAAGTAATCCATCCATCCACAGGAAATTACCAAATTACGCCATTCGTTATTTACCGACTGAATGAGCTGCATTAGGTTATTATTAATTGTCCTTTTTATGAGTGCGTATGAAGTCTCTTTCGTTCTTCCTTGCTTTGTGTGTGTGTGTGTGTGTGTGTGTGTGTGTGTGTGTGTGTGTGTGTGTGTGTGTGTGTGTGTGTCAGTCACTGTGTGTGTGTGTGTGTGTGTGTGTGTGTGTGTGTGTGTGTGTGTGTGTGTGTGTGTGTGTGTGTGTCCTCGGGCGTCTGCAAGCATAATAATGTCTTGATCAAGCCGAGGAAATGGCCGTGAGGACCCGTTGCGTGGCTTCTTGTGGATTCCTGGCGCTGGAAGGCAGAGAGAATCTAGATAAGGACGACAAAAAGGGAGATCAATATTCGGCCGTTTTTTTGGGACGGCAAGTTACAATACAAATTTAATAATACAATTTTATATCTCCAAAACGTTTAAATTGAGTGCAATATTCAGGGGTTTGGGGGGGTTGAAAGTTACAATTAATATTATAAATAAATTGGCAATATTTAATACGTTCGGTTTGCATAAATCCAAAAATGGTGGCCTACATATTAGGGGGGATGAGAGAGGGACAGAGAGCATGAGAGAGAGAGAGAGAGAGAGAGAGAGAGAGAGAGAGAGAGAGAGAGAGAGAGAGAGAGAGAGAGAGAGAGAGAGAGAGAGAGAGAGAGAGAGAGAGAGAGAGAGAATTATAGCACTTGAAACGGGGAAACTTTTATGGTGGAAGGCTCCCCTGGGCCCGGCTCTCCCTATAGGGTCTTTAGGGAAAGCACACAGCCCGTTTTACTCGGTGACTGGATAAGTAGCCCCACTACCCCCAGAGGAAGGGAATTAAAGGGCTAGGGATGGGAGACGAGACCCCGAGTCACTCTCAAGAGCCAAGGTCTGTTTGAACAATTCTAACAAAAGTACCAATGTTTTTATTTATAATTTTTTTTTTCTGGAAAAAAAATATTGAGTGATATAGGGGCAGGTGGAAATTATTAAATACAAAATAAATACAACGGTAACAATTGTAAAACCTTTTTCCGCATTTCTAAATTAAATCTCACCTGTCATGGATGGGACGAAAGGAGGACTTGAGCGGCTGCGTGGATGGCGATTCAGTTCTGACGTCGTTTTCATGGTCTAAAAATAAACCACACCACATTGTTATTAAACAATTATAATAACTAAAATAACGATATAACTATAAACATTATTGTAAAGGAAATCATCGTTATATATTTCCCCCCACTATTTATTTTCCGTTTAAACAACTCGAAACTAGGTTATTATAATAAATACATTCGTAAAATGACACACACACACACACACACACACACACACACACACACACACACACACACACACACACACACACACACACACACACACACACACACACACACACACACACACTCTCTCTCTCTCTCTCTCTTTATCTCACTTTCTCTGCCACACACACACACACACACACACACACACACACACACACACACACACACACACACAAATATCCCTCTAAATAATATCATCAGAGCGTATAATTCTCTGCTGGCTCTCTACACTTCACTAGGTGTACCTATGGGCATATCCGGGCGGAATAGCAAAAGTACCTATGTGCTTAGGACTGTGGCTCTCCTGTGGGGCCTTTGTGCTCTCGCTGCTCAGCGCCGCGGCAGCTGTGCCCGGCGACACCACCACCGAGGTCGGCTGCTGCTGCTGCTGCTGAGTGGGCAGGTGGTGGTTGTGGTGGTGATGATGGTGCTGCTGGTTAACTCCCAGGAAAGACCTCACGTTAAGCAAGGAGTTCTGGCCCAGGAACGCGCCATTCGTCCAGTTGTGAAACTTCCCAATTTGACAAGTGTACAGTCCGTGGCTGGGGAGGAACGCCGGGTGGGTCTGGAGCTGGTGGGGGTGAGCGGCCGACGGGTGGGTGCCGGCCGGGCCGCCGGCGGGGGACGTCGGCTTCTGGGTCGAGCTGTCTGGGCTGGTGGCGGTCTCGGCCAGCGACCATATTTTAGGCTTATTGTTCACGGGGACAATGGGAAAGCTCCCGACCCTGTCCGGGGACAAAACCCGGGTGGTGGTGTTGTTATTGTGGCCGAGCTCCGAGCTCTCCTTGCCCACTTGGTGCACAGAAATGGCGCTCTTGGTTCTGTCGAACGCCTCGTGGGCCTGCAGGGCAAACGCGCGCCTTTTCTCCAAGCTGTCCAGCTCCCCGGCCCCGCCGCTGCCCCGCATGGGATCCCGGCTGCCCTCGGTGGACTTGTCGTCATCGTCCTCGTTGCTCTGATCCCCGTCGTTGTCGTCTATCTTGTCTATGTCTATGCTCTCGAGGTCGATCTCCTCCTCGTCCTCGTTCTTCTCCGCCTCGTCCCCGCTGCCAAACAGGTTGCCGTCCTCCTCGTCCTCCTTGCTCCTGGCGCCCCACGTCACCTTGTTCTCCTTCTTGAGTCTCCGGCGGGCGTTGGCGAACCAGGTGGACACCTGCGTCAGGGTCATCTTGGTGATGATGGCCAGCATGATCTTCTCGCCCTTGGTGGGGTAGGGGTTCTTGCGGTGCTCGTTGAGCCAGGCCTTCAGGGTGCTGGTGCTCTCCCGGGTGGCGTTCTTGGGCCTCGCCGGGTCCCCGTACTGGAACTGTCCGTAGGGGTAAAAGGCCGGCGAGGTGTGGGCAGCGAAGCTGGCCGGGTGGACGCCCGGGCTGTCTTTCAAGTCGTATTGAGATCCCTGGGTAAAATATAAATGAAAAGAATTAGACATGTTCAACTGTGCTTGATATACTTGAAACAATTTGCACAAACTGCAACTTTTATTCGATGCAAAAGAAAAAAAAAGTTCAGTGCTGTGTGTCTAAATATAGGCCCCACGCATGTGTGCCATGGGTTATTCCAATAACGCCAGTAATCAGAGGCTAACAGACACTGAATTTAAAGCTATGGTCGAAAATAGTGTAAACTAGGCCTGCTTTACTGCATGCAGCCCCACAGCTCCACAATGTCCATAGGTATCCCGGTGTAATGACAGTGGGTTACATAAGGCTCATTACCTTCCTCAGTGTGGCATGAGGGGAACAGTTTAGAGGCCTATACGTTATTCTAGGTGGCATGTCGCGACAGAGCTGACCGTTTGTGCCGTAAGACTGTCACGTTCATGTCGTGACTCGAATGATCTACTGATAGGAATAAGACGTCGTTTTTAAACAGCCTGTATTGTAGTGAACCTATGCTGCAGGATATTATTGCATGAGCTTTTGCAGATGAAGCCAAAAAACTGCATTGAGTCATAGACTGCCACGCCGTGCTGAATGGTACTCGTGGAGAAATACAATACAAATTGTTCTGCTTCCTAACACTGTAGTAATTCGTCTCTTTGGTCCTTTATTTCAAAAT
Source organism: Micromesistius poutassou (assembly GCF_964030765.1). Taxonomy (NCBI): domain Eukaryota; kingdom Metazoa; phylum Chordata; class Actinopteri; order Gadiformes; family Gadidae; genus Micromesistius; species Micromesistius poutassou. Next base: position 8,367 of record NW_028180350.1, on the reverse strand, counting down.
GGAAGACAATAATATTATACTAGGCCTGCACCGCGCGCGCGTGCACACACACACACACACACACACACACACACACACACACACACACACACACACACACACACACACACACACACACACACACACACACACACACACACACACAGCAGGCCATCTACATGTTTTGTAGGCATTTTACAGAATCAATGACATCAACAATTAATCAACAATAAATAATATTGTTAAAAATACTGATCATAATATAAAACAATAAAAATCACAATATTAGGAATGATGGGCCTACTATTTAAAAAAATACAATTTGCTGATGACGACTGGCAAATTTCCTTTAACACTGAGCATTTATTCGTACGATTTTTAAATTTGTCATACAGATCCAACTTAATATTAAATAAATTTATATAAAATATGAATCATACTGATCTCCATTTTTACAGCTTATGCTAATGTCCCTATGCCGTCCCCAAGACAAACAAAATCTGCCTCCATTTTCTCCCGAAATATCTTCCACAGTTCAACGATTTTACAAACAAACTTTGCACATTTCCACAACGCAATTCAAACTGCAACGGGACAAGGAACGACAAATAAAAGATACCACAACGGGGTTAAGAAACACAACTTCAGATGTGAATAGTTTCCAATCGGGCTATTTCCCACGTATGGCGCATAATCCAAAACTATGCATAATAACTACCAACACAACTCAAAATCTTACCATCTGAGAGAAAAGAGCCAAGTCCGCGCTGGTGTAAGGCAGGAACGCGCTGTAGTTGTGCGCATAGGGGTTGGCGTACATGCCCAACACGGACGACACTGCGGCGGCCGCGGCTGACGGGCTCCCCCCGAGCTCAGCGCTCCCTCCCCGGGACGAGGACGTCAGCACGCCCGGTCTGTCGCTCCCATAGACCGCCTGAGACGCACTCAAGTACTGCGGGTAGCCCAACTGCGGGAAAGACATCTTCCACTACCTCGATCAGCACAGCTCTTCCGCCCGAACAAAAGCCCCCGTGCAGTGCGTAATAATGCAATACGCACCCGCGCGTAATGACAAGAACCCGGTCAAGTCAAAGGGAAAAGTCGCGACGGACGTTGTAGTAGCCCTAAAAGGTACAGTACAAAAAAAAACAAGTCTTCTCCTTAAATCTCGACTGCTCTCTCTTTGCTCCTCTCTCTCTCTCTCCCTCTTTCTCTCTCTCTCTGCGAGTCCGTTGGATGTGATCTGATCAACAATTGAGCTCCAACTGACGTGCCTGCCCCGAGGTCTCGGGCTGATCTCTCAGATACAATTTGAAGTTGATGCTTTGATTGGCATCCCCCCCCCTTTACTTGAGCCTGCAAGCTCCTCCTCGTTTGGAGCATGTGGAGAGAGGCATTGGCTGGGGCCACTTCTCTCCGCCGCGCGTTTGGACTATTGTATGTTAAATGTTCAGCATTAGAGTCTATTCACCGAAGCTTTGATTGTTGTATGACAACCTGTCTACACGATTTTACAGCTGTCCGACATAGAGGGAGGGGGGGGGGGGGGGGGAGGGGGGGGGGGAAGTGAACCCGCAAAGAAGAAGGAACTTATTTTTGGAATAGATTTCAATTGTATAATTAGGAAAGGGAGGAGGAGAAAAAAAACACACAACTTCCAGAGGAAATTGTTCTCTCTGTTACCGGCGACTGGTGCGTTTATAATTTCCAAAGACTGATTGATTAGGATAGCATTGTTTTGCGCGGTGACATGGTGTTTATAATCGGGCACGTCGGACAGGTTGATTCGTCCTCCTTATGCACTTTATATGCCAGGCGGCCATGCTGCACTCCCATGCACTCTCATGTATATTTTATTATGGTAATGCAATAACAATTAGACTAATATCCTTATATTTCGACTTAATTATTCGTGCTTTGTTTTTTTGCGCTGTTATTAACCTCAAATGCTCGCATTAGGCATTGTTATTATAGGAACGCGATGAACATGTTACATTTTAATGTGTGAATTCATGATGTTATTTAAGGACGTTGAAGTTGTCCAATATTCCATATTGTATTTACAAAAGAGCTGACATAAAAATGTGTTTCTTTATTTATTCTATTTTTTTTCTTTCTTTCTTTCTTTCTTTCTTTCTTTCTTTCTTTCTTTCTTTCTTTATTTATTTATTTCTTCCCTACCGTTCGTCTTTCCCTTTTCCTCTTTTTTCGGTGTTCCTCCGTCCCGTCCGCGCACGCGTGCGTGTGAAGGCGCGCGCCCACGTGCGTGCGCGCGTGCGTGCGAACCCCGAGCTGGCTGCTGTCAGAGTAACAACAGAGCCACTTCACTTAAACATGTCTTCTGTTTTGAGTGAAACGGAATGAGGGAAAGCCAGGGATCACTGTAAGACGCTGTATAGCCCGCATTCTGCTGGGAAAACCATCTCTGAACCTACAAGCTTTAAGATACTCCTATCTGTGCCCATTTTTTTAAGAAAGCAGTGGAATAATTATACGTTTTTTTCATTTTTTATTCACCTGTTAACTATCTACATTTTCACTTTGAAATAAAATAACACAACCAGATAATAACTTTCTCTATAGGCCATTTTTTGCGCTATTCCTCTGTGATATGCAAATAATATGAGACCAGACTAGAGCATCTGCTCTCCTCCTCATAGCAGGCCTATATATTATATATATATATTATGAACGTTATGGGCTGGACCATAACACCCTCCCCAACAACATACTGGTTTGTCTGTCCGAGGCTATCGTTGAGTTGTATTTAGTCTGCTCGCTTACATATATATGAAAAAAATCGCCTTTATTTTATATAGGCCTATATAATTATCGACTTAAAAAAAATAGTTAACACTCTCGTCCTGACGGTTGAAAGGAGATTCTCTAGATTTAGATTTAATGCCTTAACAACTAAACCCAAGAACTCGCTAGATTTTGATCTGCACCAGATGGCTCCGAGTGGAGGATCTGTTAAAATATCTGAGGGGCACTGATGGTAATCTGCGGAACACATCAGAAAGGAGGGGAGGAATGGCAATTGTGATAACCTGCTGGAAATGTGTGCAGGGGCTAAATATGATGGTGGACGAGATAAGCTGACTGCAAAAAAAAAAAAAAAAGCCTCTACTAGACAAGACGTTGGACAAGAAATAAATAATAATTAACGTTGACAACTTAGTTGTCAATATTATTGGCATTATCAGGAAGAGGCTAATAATAATAATAATAATTGTAATAATAATAATAATAATAATGCATATATATATATATATATGTAGATATATTGAAAAAAATTAAAAATAATGAAAAAAAGGAACTAATCCTACATTGGAAGCATCATCCAGTAGTTCTCTTTCTGGTAGTTTTACAAATGTTATCTGGACTTAGTGGTTTAAAGGAATCCCTAAAAGTCAATATTTCCTAACTTTCGACTCGCGCCTCCTGGTAAACAGCGGCACGTGCTCAGGGCAATAAACGGCCCTCAGCGTTCACTGATTGAATCTCTGATTGGCTGGGACGTGTTAGAATCTCACTGCACCCACACTCATCCTGAACCAGGGGAAGAGTTGGTTAACACGCAGAAAGCCCCCTATCCAAAATCCCTTTACCGTTCAGCCCTTCAAACTCGTGCTCTTTCAGAACATTTCCTCGAAACAGATGGACTATCCACCATCTGCATTGATATCTCCAGAGCTTATATCCGCCACAGCTTGCACAGAGGCTCGCGCCCGCGAACACGTGCGCACATACGCTTGTGCACACACACACACACACACACACACACACACACACACACACACACACACACACACACACACACACATACACACACACACACACACACACACACACACACACACACACACACACACACACACACACACGAACGCCCGTACGCAAGTGCGCACAGACATGTACACACATACACACATGAACACAGACACACATGCGCGCGCACGCACACACACACACACACACACACACACACACACACACACACACACACACACACACACACACACACACACACACACACACACACACACACACAGCCACGGCAAGTTCTGATTGTTGTGTTTGTTGCATATGCCTAATTACAAATTGAATTATTCTTTACAACTTAACTTTCTTTTAACTTATTTTTGTATTTACCAATCAAAATGTATTATTATCATCATTATTATTATTATTATTATTATAATAATCTTAACAATAATAATAACAATAATAATAATAATGATCATTAGTATAATTATAATTATTTAAATTATTACCATTTGCCGACTGTCACAATCGGGAATATAATATTGTTTTATGAAAACATAATTGAAGTGCCAGGCACTCACCCATCCTCTCTCCAAGGCCTGGATCAGAGGCAGATGCTGTAAGACCCTGGGAACCTTTACGGCTTTCTTCCCTTTTTATTCTCTGTCCCTGTTCTTGTCTCGGTGTATTAACTTAATGACTCTCAGAAGTAGCACTCGTTGCCATTTGGGGAAATAATCTTCAATCCTTGCTCTGTCACGTCCACAAAGAAGGTGACAATGAAGCAAAGCACAATTCCCCCTTTTCATACTCTTTCTTTCTTTCTTGCTGTAAAATCTTACTTTGTTCTCAGAAAATGAAAATGATATGCACCACCTGTATTTTACTACCAATATCCATCCCTTAAATCAAGATTCAAGGCATAACACAAACAATGCATGAATGAACAAATCGATTCATAAATGCATTATTATCTCAGCGTGGCTGCCAACAAAAAGGTGGAAGTGTAAACATCTGTACCGCCATGTAAAAAAATAAATAAATAAATAAACGTGTCACAGAAAGTCATTATGCGGCTTAGTTTCAACACTCATGTTGTCCATAACTGCCTCCAATATGTGAACAGCACTCCTCCACTGAGTAGGAAGAGCTCCGAACAAGGGCCAGTTTCAGGCTCAGAGGGCCAACCCCCGAATTACAATAACACCGGCTATGTTGACAGTTGGCTTCCACCGCAGAGGTCAAGGGTGTTTCAGAGAACTAATAACTGCGGTGAGAGATACTCCTTTCCTGCCTCTAGGAGTGCCAAAGTTGAAGAGAGGTTAAGAATCCGCAGAATGTCTCTTTTGTGCTTTCCATGCGGATTATCAAATTATGTGTTGAAACCAAACCTCGCCTTTTTTCGCCGCGGTGGAGAAGCCATGAGATGGGCCACGAGGATAGGCCGACGGAGCGCGATCACGATTGGGAAGGAACTGGGTATTACTGAGACATTGGACACACAAGCAATCGCCCGTCGCCACGGTGGAATACAAGGGTTCACAGACATGCTTGTACTTAACACTCACGTCCTCTCTGACACACATGCACACACACACACACACACACACACATACACACATGTGCACGTATACATGCACGTACACACAAACACACACACAAACACACACACACACACACACACACACACCTAAACTCACAACCATGCAAATACATGTATGCACATGCACAGTTGCACAGGCACACATGGACACACATAAACACACACACACACACACACACACACACACACACACACACACACGCACACCAACACACAATCATGCACATACACATACAGTTTGCACAGATGCACAGGCAGACACGCACACATAGGCGTACGTGCGCACACACACACACACACGCACACACGCACACACGCACACACGCACGCACACACGCACACACACAAGGGCACCTCAGGTTTTCCTGACCTGCGTCACACAAACAGTGCTACTTAGCCGGGGGCTAGAGCAGAGGGAGCGCTGGTATTAAGCTAGGAGACATTGGATACAGAGACAACTGCACCACACCTATAGGTAAGGAAACCAAGAATTTCCTGGATCATAAAGGAGGTCTATTCTGGGTGTTAGCGGGGTCAAGATGTTACGCACTTGACAGCTTAACACTATGGAGGGCCAGGGTGTTCTCCCTCCTAAAGTCCTGAGCTGTCAGGTGGCCCGGGGCGTTAAATGTTCATCGACATTCAGGTGTGTTGCAACAGACACATGCCATGTTGCCTGCCAACAGCTCCGCATGCCGAGCTCGCTCTGTGCCGTAAAATAAGACGCGCGGCCCCGGTGACCCTCATTTAATCCTCCCCCTTTTACCTTATTTTGTTGAACTTTCTACCAAAAAAATCAAAGTAGGCCCGGTCAACACAAAGTTAGCCCAACAGGCTAACGTGCTGTTAGCGAGTTGATTGAAACGCCTTCTCTGGACCAATCGGATGTTATAAGTATTCTTTAAACACGTGGGCCTCTCCTTGTTTTGTCGTCCAAAAAACGCGGCCGGTGATAACACAGATCCACGGCCGTAGTCACTCATCACTCTGAAGTTAGTTTGAGCCAGATGTATATTCACCTGGCTTTACAACAACCACACGCTTCTCAACTGCCAAGCCGCGTTTTGTTCCCTCCCCAAAGGCATTCTCCGGGTGGGTAATGAACGGGTGGACCCAGATTTTGATGTGGTTAGGGGGCCAAGGGGAGAGAAATGTGAGAAGGGGTGTTAATTGTCTTGGCTCCTTGCTAGGGAAACATATCAACATTAGATCTAATGGAGGTTAAAGACTCCCATTGCCACAGGGGCTTGAGCTAATGAATAGCTAGCTAGGATGGGCGTGTGTGTGTGTGTGTGTGTGTGTGTGTGTGTGTGTGTGTGTGTGTGTGTGTGTGTGTGTGACAGAGAAAGAGAGAGTGTGAATAGGAGAGAGAGAGAGAGAGAGAGAGAGAGAGAGAGATAGAGAGAGAGAGAGAGAGAGAGAGAGAGAGAGAGAGAGAGAGAGATAGTGAGAAATTAAGTGTTTTACTTTAACTCAACTTGACAGTGTTTACTGCTCTAATAAAGGTTTTTACCACACAGAGTTGACATTTAATTGACTCAGTGATTTAAGGGATTATCTCACAGAGCTCATTAAAGTACTCCTATATGGACTCACTGCTTCAGATGAAGGATCTATAACAATAAAGGCAATTATTTGCCACTACAATGACAGACCTAATTGGCAATTTTCATGGATGTCAAAAAAAAAAAGATGATTATCTTTATTGGGAACTTGACTCAGTGTGGATGATTTGTAAATGAACGATACAGGGGACGTAGAATGTAGATTCGGAGCACTTAGATCCTGTCGATTTGACGTTGGGAAAAGTTTTGGCAGGAACTTTGCAGCACAGCAGTGCAGAACGTGGTAGCTTATCGAGTCATTTGGCAAATTCCACAGCTAATGCAATTACAGCTTGCATACTCTCGCCCCGGATAACTGGCCGTCCATTCAGAGCGGCCAATACGCTGTTAACTAGCATCTCACTGTGCACGCCCTCTGCGTGTTCACCACGACACAGCTCATTTTCAGATGTATCTGAATGACTTAGAGGGGAATTCTGGATATATAGGAGACTTGGATACTGGACTGAAACGCTTAGGAATCTGTATTCCATTCCAGTTGCATCATTGCACCAAAGTTAGGAGGATGGGGGGGGGGGGGGTAGAGGGGCATGACCTTGCAAATCTGATTTCAGATTCTAGATGGATTCATTTAGAAATGCAGTCATGGTTATGGTTGATTGAATGTTTTTTGGACGTTTCTACACACAAAGAAGATATTTCTCTTCACAGGAATATTCCTTTTTTTTATCACACACTTTGATAGTGTTGTAAAGGATTGACTTCCAATGCCTTGTCTCTTATCTGATATGGCGTTGTTACTGTGATAATTTAGATGTAATAATTGAGTATCAGATACTGGTGTTGGTTAAAGGCACACTTTAATGCCACAGGAGAAGAGCTCCCAGGACAGAGTCTGCCTCTCTCTACCTCACACTGATAGAGCCTCCCTCACTGATAACATTCACTCTCCCACAACGCCTTGGGGCCTTTGCCTCATAACGCTTTATAATAAGTTGGTTGATCGAGAGAGAGATAATGAATGAAATGATACAACAATATACAATTACTTTACTTCCTAATTTGTTTCAGCATTTCAAAAACATTCAGAAAACTGTTTTCAGATCCACCGTAGAACTAAACATGACAGTACGTTTTAAAATACCAAATGCATGAGCAAGTATTGTACGGTTGTATGTATAATGATATCATGAAACTGTAGAATATAATGCAATACTAAACTCTACTATTCTCTTCTCCTACTTTACTTAATTATCTACCATATCGTATGCTAATATTGAGCTACATTTGATTTGGCTAAAGTCATGCTTCCATTATTTATCATATATACCCCACCCAGCAGGGGAAATGTATAAGCGTTACAAAGGTTCCATGCAACTTTAGTCTGGGTTTGAATGGGCCCACCAATACAAAGTTATAGGTGTTGGTGGTGGATTGACACACAGTACTATA
>NW_028180351.1:0-5350 GCF_964030765.1 Micromesistius poutassou | reverse complement strand
TCGATCGATCTATCTATGTAGACCGTAAGAGCCCCCCCCCCCCCCACACACACACACACACACACACACACACACACACACACACACACACACACACACACACACACACACACACACACACACACACACACTTTACATGCAGTCATGTTAACGTCATCTCCACAGGCAGCCTTTATCCTACTTGCAGAGTATGTGACATCAGTGTATTGTGGGGTCCTGAGTGTTGTGGGAGCTGTGTGGTCCCGTGTGGTTGTTGTACTGGGAGCAGGCTGGCTGTGCCTCTCTCTGTCTCTGCCCACCGTGCTGCTGACGTTTGGCTGAGGAGGATGAATCCACCGTTTGGACCAGCCACTGACTGTGTGCTGTAGGAATCCATCTCTGGCTAAAATCCGCAACACAAAACAAAAGCAGTTGTAAAAAACATGAAACACTTGTTTACAGCGCTCACGTACAACTATAGATGATACCAGGGACGTCCCGATGCGATCCACGGCGTCGGTCCGATATTGGCCCAGTACGCTGGATCGGATATCGGATATAAGATAAACACGATCTGATCCGCGCAGCGTGTCACGTGATAACAACAGTAGTCGCCAATCAGTCGCATGCGCATGAGAGCTACCTGTTGAACGGTCATGTGAGCGGTGTGGCAGTAGTTCATCCTTAAAGGAGACATGTTGTGGTGTTTTCCCAACAAGTAAACGTAGTATATGAGTTCCAGAAAACATGTTGTTGAAGCTGTTTGTTTGAGCACGGTATATCACACTAACCTTTGGTCAACTCCAGATGTCGCCCACCGTCTTCTCTGTGCCAAATATCCCGGTTACATGCCGCCAGTCCGACATGCCGTGGGGGGGGGGGGGGGTGGGGATGTTACCGTGGTGAGGTGTGTGGGGGGGGGGCAGAGGGAGAAGGTGGGGAGGAGGGGGAGAGAGAGAGAGAGAGAGAGAGAGAGAGAGAGAGAGAGATAGAGAGAGAGAGACTAAAACATTTGTTGTTTTATTTATAATTTCTGATTAATATATTATTATTATTAAGGCACTTATGTAAGCATTATTTAGTAATAAAAGGAGAATGATGATGGGCTGAACACACGAGAACATTCAGTTGATCCACTGAGTTGTTTATTATCATTATGCTTCATGAACAAATACAACAGAAAAATGGTCCCTTACATGTACACAATAAACACAAGGACTGAAACAATAGAAGCTGCAGACTTTACTAATCATAAACAGGTGTGCACGTATCTTTAATAACTGAACATGTTCTGCGGCCGTTTGGTTCCCAACAGAACAAAAGGAATCAAGATTCAGTTTAAAGTCATTTACAACATGCAGCATTATCCCATAGACCTCTTGGTTATTATGAATGAAATATAAAATCTGATTAGGACAACAATGATGATATCATAGTCCATAGAACAAACATGTTTATGTCTGAAAATTACAAATATATAGTTGCATAAAAAAACATGTGATTTACCATCAGTAGGTATTTAATATACATTTCAAATTAAAAATGAGATCTTAATAAAAGCTGCTTAGCGAACCCTATGGGAGATCCTTAAAGTCTCTTCCTTTCATGATTCATCATCATCAACTTTTAGGAAGCCCCATAAAAAGGAGAGGGAGGGGGAGACGGGGGGGAGGAGAAGGGGGAGACGGGGGGAGGGAGACGGGAGGGAGGGAGACGGGGGGAGGAGGGGGAGAGGGAGACGGGGGGAGGAGGGGGAGAGGGAGACGAGGGGGAGAGGGAGACGGGGGGAGGAGGGGGAGAGGGAGACGGGGGGGAGGAGGGGGAGAGGGAGACGAGGGGGAGAGGGAGACGGGGGGGAGGGAAAGATGCGAGAGAAAGAGAGCGAGAGACTATAACTGCCCTAGAGACACTGACGCAAAAGCAGTGTGTGTGTGTGTGTGTGCGTGCGTGCGTGCGTGCGTGCGTGCGTGCGTGCGTGCGTGCGTGCGTGCGTGCGTGCGTGCGTGCGTGTGTGTGTGTGTCCCATGCGGCGTCCCGGCCGGACGGGACGCCGCATGGGACGTAAAGAGAGAGAGAGAGAGACTATAACTCACACAGAGACGCTGAGGCCCCGGTCCAGTCCCCACCCCCCCAGAACCAAAACCCAGGGAGGAGGTCCTCCTGGGTGAAGGAGGTCCTGAAGGTGTGGATGTGTGTCAGTGTGTCTGAGGACCCTCCTCCACCTGGGGACACTCTGTAGAAGGACAGAGTGCCAGCAGGCCGGTCCAGATACACTCCTACTCTGGTAGAGCCAGCGGGGGGGAGAGGGAGGACTGTCTCTCTACCGTTGTACCGGGCAGAGTAACGATCATCATAACAATCAAGCCTCCAGGACTTGTTGTTCCCTCCAAGCACGCTGTCATCACCCCGTCCTCTCCTTGTGATTCCTCTGTATGTCACTGCTATATCAACAGGTCCTTTCCACTCTACCTCCCAGTAACAGCGGCCAGTCAGAGCCTCTCTACACAACACCTGGTCCCAGTGGTCAAATCTCTCTGGGTGATCCGGATACGACTGGTCCTCTCCGACCCGCGTCACCTTTCTGTTGTCCTCAGACAGAGAGAGTCGTCTGTGGGCTGTGTTTGGGTCCAGTGTGAGTTCACAGGCATCTGACGGAGAACAAGACATGATGAGCTACTGAACCCTTCTGCATCTTCATCATCATCATCATCATCATCACTAGTACTGTTCTTCCTGTTTCACGTTCATCTTCTCTACAAAAATTTACATAGAAAGACTAAATCATATCAGATGATAGCTACTATAGTGGACTAGTGTGCTATAGCTTTAGAAATAGTAGTGCATATTGTTTATAAGATGTTTTAAGTTAAACGTAAATGTAAATCCCATGTGTGTGTGAGTGGTTGTCCCAGTCAAAACAATGAAAAATGTATACACTGAATCTACTCCCGCAATATTTACACAACATACACATATTATACATCAAAACGTTCACCACGATGATCTGATTAATCCTCTGTAATATCTAAGCTATACTCTACATACTTTTCAAGATATTCGACTTTGAAAGGTTCCAATACACATTAATTGTGATCCACCTGTGTAAACAACAGACTGAACCAGCTGAGCTCACATACAGGCTGGAAACTAACTGTTGGTACCATAGACCTGGTTCATACATACAGTACATAGACATGTACACATACGTACACACAACTACACAAACATACTAGACACACATCAACACAGGCAAACATAGCTAGACATACGGATACACAAGTCCACATGTGAATGAGCGGACGTCACCTCCTGCTGTGTGGATGGACTTTCCATCCCAATAGTGAGTGTGTGTTGTGATGAATCAAACAGACACTTACACCTCTGTGGAACTGGTTTCAGCCTCCACACTCCACCGTGCTCCACACTGGGGGGGGAACAAAGTGAGAGCAGCATGTTGAAACATTCACCTTCATCATCTGCTGTCTCATCACGTTCTACACAACATGAGTTACAGCTGCCTTTTCACCACTTCATCTAGCAGCGGCTTGAATCCCTGTAGGAGACTTTGTCCCTGAGTGGTGAGCTGTCCTCTCCATACCTGAGAGTGTCCAGTCTCCAGCGTGGATCCTCCAGTCCAGCAGAGAGCAGCGCAGCTCCAGAGTCTCCTGGGTGATTGTAGCTCAGGTCCAGCTCTCTCAGATGGGAGGGGTTGGAACTCAGAGCTGAGGCCAGAGAAGCACAGCCTTCCTGTGTGACCAGGCAGCCAGACAAGCTACACACACACACACACACACACACACACACACACACACACACACACACACACACACACACACACACACACACACACACACAATTACTTAGTGAACTATTACTTTTCTGGAGGTAAATCTTTTCAACGTCCTCTGATGTGGAACTTAACTGTTTGATCATTAAAACTGTAAAGTTTTAGAGTAGAGTAAAAAAACAACTAATGGGTAAAGGGGTGCACATTCTTTACCATCTTTCACCTCAAACCTAAAATGCAAACACTAGATTTTAGTGGAACTTCAACGGGGAATAAAGACTAACTAGTCAGAAAACCACACTCAACACACAAACAGTAATTGTTTTTTTTCATTTAGGCGATTCATTTTTCAGTGACCCAGGAGGTGCTGGAACATGTTCCGGCGTGTTCCGGCTCAAATGAAGCACTGCCCCCTATGCATTCAAAACATTAACTTAAACCTTTTTAAAGTGAGTGAATCTGTTCACATGAATGGACACAGATGGATGGTAGGCAGTGACGGTTCTACATTGAATTACACCCCGGGTGAGACCCCCTCCGAGCGCCCCCCCCCCCCTCTCTATTGCAAGAAATTCGAGGTGTGCCTGACTTGAGCCACTCATTCCATTAGAGTGTTGCTCTGTACCGGGCCGTCCATATGGGCAGGAGGGGCGGCGAACTACTTGCAAAAGCATGCTCCCAAAAAGATAGTTTGTAAATCATTGCTCCAAGTCTATTTTTAATAACGTGATCGTCACATTAACTATCTATAGTCTCTGTAGGCTTTCAGACTATTGTTGGTCTGTTGACATCACGTTTTGGATGATGGTGGACGTGGTGGGCGGCGGTTCTAGCTGAGTTTAACGTCTCATGTTGGGGCAGCTCAGCGACCGCGTTCCTCCGTATGTTGATCACATAACCCTGCAGGCTGCAATAAGGATTTCAATCCGCTAACAGTGGACCCCCGTCCCCCCCTTGTCCGTTATGGAGACCCAGAGGTGAACTGTCCCCCCCCCCCTCCCCTTTCCCCTTCTCACTAGTGGTGGATTTCATGATTCGTTTGAATGAATCAGTTCGCGTCGGTCAGTTCGCCAAGAAGAGTCGTTCATTCGTTTGTTTGTTCGTTTGCGTTTCCGGTAGCGGTGAATCATGATTCTCAGTCACTGAGTCGGTCAGACTCGGCTCCTCCCTCGTTCTCGTTCAAACGAATCACGAATGCACGTTCTCAGCCGAGTCGGTCAGACTCAGCTCCTCCCTCGTTCTCATTCTCAAACGAATCACGATCGTGCAATGGTGCAAACGGTCATCAATCAACACAACATTAACTAAGTTCCTTTTAGCTGAGGAGTGCTTCATGTTCGGAATCGGGATGTTGTTGCCCGGCTGACTCTCGTGACTTCTCAGTCCTTGAGTCTTCACCGCTAAACACAGTCAGTGAACGAACGGCGACTCGCGAGTCAGCGCGACTCAGCGACTAGTGGGTGGAGCTGGGAGTCGAGTCTCGGAGAACGAACGAGACGAACGACGACGAACGAGAGCGGCGAATCAGGTCGGTTCGTTTGTTTTAAAGAGTCGTTCGTTCAAACTGATTCGTTCGTGAACGAG
>NW_028180352.1:0-5126 GCF_964030765.1 Micromesistius poutassou | reverse complement strand
TGTGTGTGTGTGTGTGTGTGTGTGTGTGTGTGTGTGTGTGTGTGTGTGTGTGTGTGTGTGTGTGTGTGTGTGTGTGTGTGTGTGTGTGTGTGTGTGTGTGTGTGTGTGTGTGTGTGTGTGCGCTACGTACTGGAGCTAGCTAGTAGCTAGGAGGTTGCTCTGGTTAGCAACTGCTGTTCAGGAATGTTCCCCCTCTCCGGTCTGAGTGCATGGGTCAACAACATGCCTGTGTGTGCGTCTGAGTGTGTTTGTGTAACTGCGTGTGACTGCTTGTATGTTTGGGACTGCATGTGTATGTTTGTGAAACTGTTTTTGTGTGACTGCATGTGTGTGTGTGTGTGTGAATGGGTTTGTGAGACTGTGACTACGTGTGTTTAAAGTGTGTTAGTGTGTGTGTGTGTGTGTGTGTCTGACCTTGTGTGTGTGGTTGTGTCTGTCCCAATGTGTGTGTGTGTGTGTGTGTGTGTGTGTGTGTGTGTGTGTGTGTGTGTGTGTGTGTGTGTGTGTGTGTGTGTGTGTGTGTGTGTGTGTGTGTGTGTGTGTGTGTGTGTGTGTGTGTGTGCGTTCCTTGTGGGTGTGGAGGTCCCAGTAACACAGGAGTGTTTCTGCCGCGGCGGCCGAGCGGGTGTTTACATTCTTGGAGCTCCGGCCGCTAGCGGGCTAACCTTGGAGCCCAACAATACAGGTCATTGACATGATTAGCCCCGCGGCTAGCCGGCCGCGCAGCCGCCCCTACTCTAACAGTCCTACTCACAGGAAGCCATTCCACCCCTCCCCCCTCTCCCTCGTTCTCACACACACACTCTATCTCCCCTCACACACACACACACACACACACACACACAGTCACACACACACACTCTCTCACCCTCGAGGCTCCCAGTCGGACTGAGCTACGCGCCACAGCGGCTGGTTCCCAGCATGCCCTGCAGGACGCCCCCCCCCCCTCCACCCCCTAGACGGGGTCCGCGTCGTGGGCAGGAATGAGGGCCGGGCCCCGCCCCCGTCCACCTGTTCAAAGATAATAAACCGGCCTATCAATGCTCAGCCTTTATGGCCCCGTTTCCTGTGCTAAACTCGACCCCTCTCTCTCTCTCTTTCTCCCCCTCCCCCGCCCCCCTCACTCTTCTCTCCCCCATTTGGCCTCTTCTTTTTGTCAGAACATTTATCACTCAGGAAGTACCCCCCCCCCACCCCCCCCCCGGGGATGAGCTCATCTCTCTGACATTTGGTTCAACAGCCCGTTAGAAGGGGGGGGGGGGGGGGTTGTGTTAGTGGGGTCAACAGTGTGAACAGGAAATGCACATGTTGGGCAACACTCAGGACAAACAACCGCTGGGGGGGGGGGGGGGGGGTTTATGGGGCCAGGCGGAGGGTGTGGACCACATGTTGGGGGGGGGGGGGGCATTAGTCTCCCCCAGCCCCCATTCCAGAGGACTTGTCCCAGTGTCCAGATGGACTCCAACCTGAAGAGCTTCATCTGTTTGGAGAACTACACGAGAATAGTTAAATTAGACGTAGAGGTCAGTGGTAGTAGTGTTAGTGTATGGTAGGAGTATAGTTAATGTGTTTAAGTAGCCTTTGTTGAGTAGTAGTATAGTTAAGCATGTTTAGTAGTAGTATAGTTAGTAGTGTAGGCCTAGTTAAAGTATGTTTGGCAGATCAGTAAGGGTATAGTTAAAGGATGGAGTTGTTAATGGAGATGTTAATGCTAGTGAGTATGTAGTATAGTGAGAGTATGTGTAATAGTAGTAGCATAGTTTTGGTATGTTTCGTAGTATAGAATATGTTAATGTGAGTGAGTATGTATTATAGTGGGAGTATGTTAAGTAGAAGTATATGAGTTTGAGTTTGTTTAGTAGTATAGAGTATGTTCATGGTATGAGTATGTAATTGAAGGGTGGATTAGCTCTAGAATGGTTAGTCTGTTAAGTAGTAGTATAGTTGGAGTATGTGTTGTAATAAAGTGTGTTAGTGTCCGTGAGTATGTGTACTATAGTCAAAGTCTGTTAAGTAGTAGTAAAGTTGGAGTATGTTTCGTAGTATAGTGTGTATGAACTATAGTGAAAGTCTGTTAAGTACGAGTATAGTTGGATTATGTTTCGCAGTATAGTGTCAGTGAGTATGTACTATAGTTAAAGTCTGTCAAGTAGTAGTATAGTTGGAGTATGTGTTGTAGTTTAGTGTCAGTGGCTATGTACTATTATTAAAGTCTGTTAAGTAGGAGTATGTTTGGTAATAAAGTGTGTTAGGGTCAGTAGGTATGTACTATAGTTAGTCTGTTTAGTAGTAGTATAGTTTGAGTATGTTTCATAGTAAAGTGTGTTAGTGTCCGTGAGTATGTGTAATATATTTAAAGTATGTTAAGTAGTAGTATAGTTGGAGTATGTTTGGCAGTATAGTGTTAGTGTCAGTGAGTATGTGTACTATAGTTAGTCTGTTTAGTAGTAGTATAGTTGGAGTAGGTTTTGTAGTATAGTGTGTTAGTGTCAGTGAGAATGTTTACTAGTTAAAGTTTACAAAGTAATAGTATAGTTGGAGTATGTTTGATAGTAAAGTGTGTTAGTGTCCGTGAGTATGTGTACTATAGTTAAAGTATGTTAAATAGGAGTATACTATGGAGTATGTTTGGTAGTAAAGTGTCTTAGTGTCAGCTCCTATGTACTATAGTTAAAGGGTGGATTAGTCATTTGTCCATTTCCTGTTACCTTTCAAGGCTGCAATGCGAGCCGCACTCGGGCCCGAACAATGGGAGGTGTTCCAGCCCGCTTCCCCCGGCCCAGGGAGGGGCGGGGGGGCTAAATGTGTCCTGGAGGCCCGGCACACAGGAAGACACTGTTTACGTGATATGTTCCAGTCCCGTCCAAATAAGGAAACAGACCCTTCTCCCACCGTTTCCACAGCGCAGCCTCGCCAAGTTCCTCAAACTGTCCCCCCCCCGTCCCACCCAGACCCCCCCAGGTCCTCTATTGGACCAGACTGGAGAGCCCGGTCTCTTCTGGTCCTCACCGGCCCCTGGCCCCCCCAGACCCCCCCCAGGTCCTCTATTGGACCAGACTGGAGGGCCCGGTCTCTGCTGGTCCTTACAGGCCCCTGCTGCTCCACAGTTTACCGTCAGAGAACTCTCTGTTTTCCCGGCCCTGCTCTGGGAAGCTCTTTGGGAATGTGTCAGGCGGTATTCCTGGTTGGAGGTTCAGAGGGGCGGGCGGCTGTGAGTCAGAGTGCAGTCATTCCTGCCCCCGGCTGCACTTGTTGCAGGGTAAACTTAGTCCGGTCCCACGCCAGCGGGAGGCTATTTGGAGTGGCTGGGCGGCGTTCGTGCTGACGTCGGCGGGCAACGCGGGGGCGAGCGCCTCTGACTCACAGAGGAAGAGGAAGCCCCCCGACACATAGCCCGCCTGGCAGACCTGGAGCTAACGGTGCTAGCAGAGGGCTGTAGCAACAGGCCCCGCGGCTACGCTACTCAGGCAAAGGAGAGGAGGAGTGGGGGAGCAGGCCGGCTAGCGTTAGCTTCCGCTCCCCACGCATCTGGTTTCCATTAGGTATTATTTTCCCCTGATTGCTAATTTCTATTTATACACCACAAGAGGCTGAGGGGTATAAATAGAAGCGAGCAATCAGGGGAAATGCGGAGGTGGAGTAAGACCGCCTGCGTAAACGTGGAGTTATTAAGGTGTCTTGTTTTCACGAGGGTTAGAGATGTGGGCATAATCTGAATTAGCAAATTAGGAAAGGGCCATGGTAAGGTGAACATTAAAACAGATAGTTATATATAATCAGTATATATATAATGTTACAATTAAAAGTGAGCAACAAAGTCATTAATAACAACAACAGCAACAACATTCTAAATAACAAGAATGTCCATTTCTAGATGAGGGGTCAATACACCAAATGAACAGTGTTTGGTGTGTGTGTGTGTGTGTGTGTGTGTGTGTGTGTGTGTGTGTGGTGTGTGAGAGGGAGCCCCCCCCCCTCATAGAGCTATGATGGCCTACGGGACCACCTGGCCCTACGTCAGGTGTGTGTGTGTTTTCTTTCACACACCCCCCCCCTCCGCCCTCACACACGTCCTGTCTGAGGTGTGACTCTGAGGGGGCGTTTGTTCCTGTCTCCTTTGTCTGCTCCTGGTTTATGGGGGGTGGGCGGGGCTTAACTTAACGCAGGTAATCACCGACCAGGTGTGACGTCCGACAAAGACGAGATTAACTCCAGCAATCGACAATAACAATGGTGTCTGTTCCATCACAGCGATGAGCAGCTACTGTCAGTATTCAAATGAGTCTCCGGACCCCCCATGGTTAGGGCGGTGGTCTCCTAGTGGCCGGCACTGGTATCACCAGAGCACCAGAGCATGTCCCCGGTCCTCTGCTGACCGCCCCCTGGATCAGAGGCTGGGTCTCTTCTCTCTCTCTCTTCTCTGACTCTCTCTCCTTTCTCTGACTCTCTCTCTCTCTTCTCTGGCCCTCTCTCTCTTCTCTAACTCTCTCTTCTCTGGCCATCTCTCTCTTCTCTAACTCTTTCCTTTCTTTTACTCTCTCTCTCTTCTTTGACTCTCTCTTCTCTAACTTTCTCCTTTCTTTAACTCTCTCTCTCTTCTCTGACTCTCTCTCTCTTCTCTAACTCTCTCCTTTATCTGACTCTCTTTTTTCTAACTCTTTTAACTCTCTTTATTCTCTCTTCACTAACTTTATTCTATATTCCCTTATGTTCGCTCCTTCCTCTAACTTTCTTTACTCTCTCTGTCAAACTCTCTCTCTTACTGTCTAACTCTCTCTCTTCTCTAACTCTTTACTCTCTCTCTTCTCTTATTATTTTTACTCTCTATTCTCTAACTCTATTCTCTCTCTCCCTCCCTTTATATAATCTTTCTCTCCCGTTCTCTCTTTCTATCTAACTCTCTCTTTTGTTCACTTTCTCCCTCCTCACCCTTTCAAAACAGATAGAGATAGATAGCTAGAGATACACATATAGAGTAATATATATATATATATAGATAGATAGATAGATAGATAGATAGATAGATAGATAGATAGAGTAATAGGTAGATAGATAGATAGATAGATAGATGGATAGATAGAGATACATGTATAGAGTAATAGGTAGATAGATAGATAGATAGATAG
>NW_028180353.1:0-13993 GCF_964030765.1 Micromesistius poutassou | reverse complement strand
GCCCATCTCACAGAAAGCATATGAACCAGACACTCTGATAGTAGGAGACTCAACCATAAAGGATATAACCGGTAAGAAGATCAAAACATGCTACTTCCCAGATGTGACGGTTAGTGATGTCAACCAGAAACTAACCGGAACAGTCAGAACTTCTGAAGAGGGATTTCACTAAACTATTGGACATACTGAACAAATTACACATTAGGTCGGTGAACCCATACCAACAGTTGACAGGGGAATAAACAGATTCAGTCGTCTACTTGCACTGAATACATGGCTTTCAAGAGTCTGCAATGAAAGAGGAAGGGGCTTTATTGACAATTTCAACTTGTTCTGGGGGCGTATATATCTTTTCAGAGCAGATGGTCTACACCCAAACAGGTTAGGCTCAAAACTGTTAAGGGACAATCTCTTCTCACTCTCCCACAAATCTACCCTGTCATGCCATGAGAAGAAGCGAGACTACAGCCTACCCCACACATCTACTGTCCCACTATCTGACACACAGATAGCAGACAGACCACAGACCTTGAAGAGAGACAACAGCCTGCCCGACACCATCGACACCATGCCTCCCCCCTTTGCTGATGCTGGCTTGGTGAGGAACGGCCACCCCCCTCCTCTGCACTCCCCCATCGACGATGACCTCCAGCTCTCCTCCATCGATGATGACCTCCAGCCCTCCCCCATTGATGATGCCCACCAGCCTCATCTCTCCCATAGCCACAACGACAACTCCAGTTCCACTGTCTCCTCTCTTTATGATTTTCCAGATGAATTTAAGAAACTGAGAAATGTTGGCATCAAACTTGCATCTGCGTCAATGATACCATCCCCACGTCATGACCACAGTCTGATAACACCCAAGCGGAGGGCGGTTTATTCCTGAGACAAAAAAGGGTTCAGCCGTAGACACAGCACAAAGGAACTTTCGCATAATCTGTTGAACCCAAGGTTGCCTACATCGAAACATGCCAACTTTTGCATTCCTGCTGTAATCACTAAGAGAGTAAACAAAGGGAAAGTTAGACGCACTGCTAACCTCTCAAATCTCATACCTATTCCCTCCAAACCAAAATCAACCTTAAAGCCTATCAATAACACCATCAGGATGGGTCTACTTAATGTTAGGTCTCTTAATAACAAATCTTTTTTAGTTAATGATTTTATTACCACTTCTCAACTGGATTTTATGTTTTTAACTGAAACATGGCTAGAACAAAATAACGTTCTGATAGAGACAGCTCCTCCAAACTATAACTTTTTTGATGTATGTAGATCTGGAAAAAGAGGTGGAGGGGTTGCTGCTATATTTAAAAATGTATTTCAGGGGAAACAGATGCTATTTGGTGATTCTTCCATCATTCGAATACCTTTGTGCTGTATTGAAATGTTCCCCCAGAGTTCTCCTATTAATTATTTACAGGCCACCCACATACGCTGCAAATTTCTTCGATGACTTTACAGAATTATTGTCTAGCATCTCCACAGACTTTGACTGTCTAGTTATAACTGGTGACTTCAATTTTCACACTGATGATTTTAATGATAAGTGTGCAAAAAAACTTTTTACCATTTTGGACACATTTGAAATGTCTCAACATGTGAAAGAGGCTACTCATTGTAAGGGGAACACTCTATACCTGGTTATCACAAAGGTGACTGATCCTTCACTGTCAGACCATTTCTGTGTTTTCTTTAATATATCTTTTATTCCCGACATACAGACAAAATCAAATACTGTAAAAAAAAAAAATGGTATATCAATGAACATTCTAATGTACTTTTTAGGCCATCTCCTTGCTACCACCTCTCAACCCATGTTCTGCTGATGATCTTTTAGAAAACTTTAATTAATTTGAAAATTTTGAAAGTCATAGATGTCATTGCACCTTATAAGGTTAAAACGATTTCTGGAAAGCAAAAGGCACCTTGGAGAAAAGCTGCTTTTGTAACAGCCCAGAAAAAAAGAATGCAGGAAGGCTGAACGCATATGGCGTAAAACAAAACTTCATATTCACCATGACATCTATAAAGAGAGCCTCCGTGCCTACAATTTAGACTTAAAAAGTGCTAGAGAAACATTTTTCTCCAATATCATTAAAACCAATACTAATAATGCCAAAACCCTATTTGCAACTGTTGACAGACTGACCAAGCCCCCAACACAAATTCCACCTGACCTTCATTCCACGCAGAAATGCAATGAGTTTGCAGCATTTTATACTGATAAAATTGAAGGCATCAGACACGCCATCAATGTCTCCACTTTAAACAAAAATGTTGGACTACCACCCTATTCAGGCAAAAGTAACGTGGCAATGACATGCTTTAATGTCATAGACTCTAAAACTCTTGTGGAAACTGTGACACAACTGAAGCCATCCACCTGTTGCCTTGATACTTTACCTACGACATCCGTCTTAACACAGACTCTGGCAAAATCTCAATACTAATGCTACTAGACCTCAGTGCTGCATTCGACACTGTAGACCATACAATACTTTTGGACAGATTAGAAAACTGGGTGGGGCTTTCAGGCACAGTCTTAAATTGGTTTAGGTCCTACCTACAAAATAGGAACTACTTTGTTTCCATTGGCAACTTTGTTTCAGAATCAACAAACGTGACATGTGGAGTCCCACAAGGTTCGATCTTAGGACCCTCTCTATTCAACATCTACATGCTCCCACTAGGGCAAATCATGCAAAATAACAATATTGACCATCACTGCTATGCTGATGACACGCAAATCGATGTATCGCTATCACCAAATGACTATCAGCCAATAGATCTGTTGTGCCAGTGCATTGAGCAAGTCAAAGACTGGATGTGCCGAAATTTCCTTCAACTAAATGAGGACAAAACCGAGATAATTGTATTTGGTGCTAAAACAGAAAGGCTTAAAGTTACCCAACACCTTCACTCTCTGTCCCTGAAAACCTCAATCAAAGCCAGAAATCTAGGGGTTATCATGGATTCAGATTTACATTTCGACAGTCACATCAAATCAGTTACAAAATCTGCATATTATCACCTTAAAAACGTAGCAAGACTTAGAGGGCTCATGTCTACCGAAGACTTACAAAAACTTGTACATGCCTTTATCACTAGCAAGCTTGATTACGGCAATGGTCTCCTTACAGGTCTCCCAAAAGAAACTCTAAGGCAACTACAGCTTGTTCAGAATGCTGCTGCTAGAGTTCTAACAAAGACCAAAAAATTTGAACATATTACACCAATTCTTAAATCGTTACCTTGGCTCCCTGTATGTCAGAGAATTGATTTTAAAATCATGTTGCTAACCTATAAATCCCTACATGGTCTAGGGCCAAAATATTTAACTGATATGCTTCCACTCCATAAGCGTTCTAGGCCACTAAGATCCTCTGAGACCAATCTGTTAATTATCCCCAGAGTCAACACGAAACATGGGGAAGCAGGATTTAGTTACTATGCAACAAATAGCTGGAATAAACTCCCTGAGGATTTAAGACTTGCCCCAACTCTGACAGCTTTTAAAACAAGACTGAAGACTTTTATGTTTGCTTTAGCTTTCTGCTAAATCTTAAATCTACAATGCTTCTATTTTTTTATTTTATTAGTAACTTTGCCTTTATTTTCTCACTTTTTTTTTTCGCATTTTTTTAACTTTGCCTTTCTAAAATGTTTTTTTTTTTTTTACTTTGCCTTTATTTTCTATCTGTTTTACTTTTTACGTATCTATTATTTTCTTTTATTGTATGACAATGTTTATATGTGAAGGAGTCTGTCTTGTGTATGAAAAGTGCTATATAAATAAAGTTGCCTTGCCTTAACAGTTTTCCTACTCATCACGTCATTGCAGCTTGGAGAAAGAAACATTATGTGACATCACTGTTATGTTTTTGTGTTTATTTTAACATCGTACTGTCATAGCCGATCCATTTATAGCCGACAATTGCATTATTTTCTGTTTTGCTCTCCAAATCATCTTTGCAGCTACCAACATAATGGTTAAAGATAGTTGTAGATACTTATGATGCATTTAGATAGAGAAACATGTGAAGGGGATCTTGCAGTGCAGACCTATGTCAGTCCAAGCATCCAAAATATACGTGTGTTTTGGATGATTCATCGTGTAATGAATCATAGAAGAAATTGCTGACGGCTTTATATACGCTGAATTGCAACCACATCCTTGGCTCCAGGCGCCATTCCACATTTGCGGGCGGCACAGCTGTGATAGGAAGCAAGCCAGTTCTGTGTCGGTGTAGCCTGTGTAGCTGCGCAGTAGCCTAGCATAACAAAAAAAGAGAGGGGCAATGCTGAGCGATTAGTATTTTTGATCAACATTGTTCTTCATTTTTTTTTTTCAATGAATCAAAATTGGGCATAGAATATAACAATATAAATCCAAATATTACATAAATATCAGTTTTTATTGTGAAATAAAATAAAAAGTAAGGTCCATTTTATGACTGAGGGAAACATCAGGGAAACACGGGGGGGGGGGACTTGTACAATTTGAAAGGTCACAGGTTAAACCACCAGAGAGATCTGCTGTTAGTCTCTTGCCTTCACCGACACAAGATCACAGGAAGGAGTTTCTGTGAGGATTGCATTAGTTAAGAAGTTTGTTAAGAAGGATTTGTTAGAGTAATGTCTTGTCATCTACACAACACATGTTTGGCTGTAACTTTAACTTTAATTTTGGAGGAATGGGAAAACAAATAGAGCTTTGCAACAAATATGTTCACACTAATTCACCTGGAACAAATTCAATAAAACAAACTTGGGGTTCAGATAAGCCACAGCTGAGTCTGATCTGTAAAATAAATCCCCAAGGTGAATCACTTGTTTTCGTTTCTGCCGTCTATGAAATATGCTATAACTTATTGTGCAAGCATTGACTCCCAGATGATAAAGAGCAGTTCACCATCTAAATGGAATCACATGGAGACCATACATGGAGATAAATACATGGCAGTTGAAGCTTAGATCACAAACTCTTGTTAAACTCTGTGTGTGTGTGTGTGTGTGTGTGTGTGTGTGTGCGTGTGTACATGCATACACACAACACAAGTTGTATATGGTTCCTTATCCGCTTATTGCATGTGTTTGAGCCCTCGTATGTTGACCAGACATCATTGACATGTTGACTCATCACCTGTGTGTGTGTGTGTGTGTGTGTGTGTGTGTGTGTGTGTGTGTGTGTGTGTGTGTGTGTGTGTGTGTGTGTGTGTGTGTGTGTGTGTGTGTGTGTGTGTGTGTGTGTGTGTGTAAAGAGGGGATGGGGATGGGGGTGGTCCTGTCGAGAAGGAAAAACAGCCTTCTTAAAGAAAAGGTCACAGCTCAGAGCTGAGACAGCCAAAGCTGTTTCAAGAAGAGTTAGCAGAGAGAGAGAGAGAGAGAGAGAGAGAGAGAGAGAGAGAGAGACCCCTCTACTACTACTACTACTACTACTATTAACTTCTAGTACTACTACTACATCTAACTATGGGAGAACACAAAAATGGTGATGATACAATCATGTCTGTCATCTAAAAACTAATCAGAAGAACCAATATCTAATTTCAATCTTTATATTTTCATCACCATCACATCATCAGCTTTGCTGTGGCGTTATTCAAAGCTGTATCACTCATTCACCGCCACCATCATCATCATCATCATCACCATCATCATCCTCTCACTCCTTTTCTTATTCCTTCCACACATTTCAAGTCATTTCGTCGCTTTTTATTCGTGGTTTTGTTGGTTTCGCTGTCCGGTTATTTGTTTGCAGTTTGTAGAGTTGTAGCTACCGGACATCCTTCTCACTCAAGCCAGCAGTGCTGATGTTTGATGTCTTCTGAACTTCTGGTGTTTGGTGTTTGGAGGTCGGCTTGTGTAGCCCGTACTGCAAGTGAGAAGAACCTCAGTTGAACATGGTACTACCCAAACGTTGGCTGGGATAAATACAATTATGAAGCATTAATTTTAATGCTCTTGCAAACACACGTTCACACACAGGCCCATGGCCATTCACAACACATGATTTAATGACCAAGTGCATTGCTACTATCCATTATAATGCAGATTTACTGCATCTTTTCGTCTGTGTTTAGTGCGTTCAATGAGTTTCTGTTTGATCCTAGTAAATGTATCTGTTATCTGCTAAGAGGGCTTGTTGTCAAGTTTTATCTCTGCAATTGGTTCCAACTTTTACTCAGAGTCTTATGTATCCCTAAATGTGGGTCAGATGTCGGGTTTTGTGAGGCGAACATGTTGTTGTCCACATCTTGGTTGGGTTAGGTTCACATTGAAGAAGGGTAAGGGTGGGAGTTGGAAATCGATCCCGGATCCACCCTGGTGTAACAGGATCCAAGATTTGTTAGTAAGTAAGTATGCAAGTACAATTATTTATAAAGCACATTTATAACAGTTCGCACTGACCAAAGTGCTGTACATAGTGCATTCAGTAGATAAAAATGAAGGTAAAAAATAACAATATTACATAAAAAATAAAAAAGACATAAAACCCAGACATCCACATATAAACAGAGATAGTAGTGCAGAGGTAAGATAGTTAATGGGGAGAAAAGGCCAGGGTGTACAGGTGGGTTTTGAGCCTTGATTTA
This sequence comes from Micromesistius poutassou, assembly GCF_964030765.1. Lineage (NCBI taxonomy): Eukaryota > Metazoa > Chordata > Actinopteri > Gadiformes > Gadidae > Micromesistius > Micromesistius poutassou. The sequence goes on along the minus strand of NW_028180353.1, from coordinate 7,391 downwards.
AAGGCAGGAATGGAGGGGGCATCACGTATGTGAGGTGGCAGTTGGTTCTTGATTGGTGTTGCACGATCCCTGCCTTGTGCATCATCTTTTGTTTTTCATTTGTATCCTCTAGACGATGTTATGCATGTTTTAGGTTTGTTGGTATCGTATAATGAGCTTTAGTTAATGAGGCTTTTATCTTCTTTCGGGGTCGCGAGTGTCTCTCGCCAGCAACCTGGACCTCATTCTCAGGCCATCTGGTTCCAAGGTGGTCCCTGAATGAAAGAGTTTGAAAAGATTACTTCAACGCTCAAGTTGAATTCTGTGTTACGGTAAGAAATCACTCTGGAATTACTGGTTGGAGGTGTGGTTTCCCTGACCGCCTGTCTGTAAACTGGAAACAGACGCCGCCTGTCAGCTAAAGGAATGAGACTAGTTCCTCTGAACTTGAAGTGGCGACGTTCTGTACGGTGTTAGTGAAAGAGTCCCACAGGTTACTTCCAGATTTATGCCTTTTAGGATTTCTAAAGACCTCTATTAAATCTTGTAAATGTAACGTTGTGCTTCTTCTTAATAATGAACTTACACAGGACTATAAAACAAAATACTATAAAACAAAGGCTAGCGGTGATAGCCTTTGTTTTATAGTCCTATGTAAGTTTTCATGACCTCTAATGTTAATTAGATGACCAAATGACCAAATTCAATCTTCCTTCCACATTTCCTCAGTGGTTAACCTCTAAAAGTGTCTAATGTCCTTGTTAACTGCATTTGTGTTGCAGTCAACATGGGCCAACAACCGTATTATCTATTTATGCTAATGTTGTAAATACAGTGTGTATAACAGGGTGTTTTCTTTCTAATTGATTTTGGCCTTTTGCGTGGAGAAACGCCAATAGCAACCATCATTAGTTTTATTTCCTAGCTGATTGTCGAGGTGTCCCTGAGCAACCTAATACTAACTGCTCCCTCTTGGCTCTTTCCTAGCATGGTTTACTCTGCCGTAAATGTGTGTATATGTATATGTGTGTGTAATACTTGTATGGTTGACTCCTCCGTATATTTATGTGAGTTTTGTAAGTTTCTTTGGGTAAAAGCGTCTGCTAAATGCCCTAAATGTAAATGTAATACCATAGGTGAGTCAATTCCTCCAGTCATATATCCAGCAACATGTTTGCGATTTGTTCATATTTTTGTTTCCTTCGGACTGTAAACCGTTGGAAAATATTATGGTGTCATAGGTTTTCTACAAATCTTTTCATATCCACATGAGCTTTTAAGAGTTGATTTATTTCTTTTTTTCCCCCCGTTGTATAAATTGATCGTGAACAGCTATGTAAAAATGTCCCTGTGAATCGCCACGGAACAAACTGAGGTCTGTGTGGCTCCGTGCCTCAGCTTATGTTTACTGTGACTGCATACACTATATTCATTTCCATGGGTTTTTCTTAGAAATATCCCCCACAACATTACAGTTCCCATTTTAAGGCTCATCTAGTAAATTGAGCAAGAAGTTTTTTAGTTCAGAAAATAGAACAAACCAACACTTCACCACTTTTAAACCTGTCCCCTTACCTGACCTCCAGGGTCTAGTCTACAGTCTAGTCGATGATGTCATATTACGTGCCACATTGTTTTATCTGGTGTTTTACAGGGTGTTGTTTCCACTATATTTTCTTTAATAGGTTTGAAAACTACCATAATGACGCTAATAGAAGAGCAGGATGAAAGGCAAGGGTAGAAGGAAATCTTTAATGTCATTGACACCAATGAAAGTCAACTCCTCTCTCTCTCTGTCTGTCTCTCTCTCTCTCTGTCTCTCTCTCTCTCTCTATCTCTCTCTCTCTCTCTCAATCAGTTGTATCATTTTACGACTCTCTCTTTTACAACATGCTAACTGAAATCGTTGCACCATACGTGTCTCACTTCAGTATAAACACTGTAAAGGGAATACTTGAAACCACGAGCCCACAACACCCCTATGAAAACACTAACACAGTGTATATTTTTATGTGCGTATCGTGAGGTCTACTTTTGGAGTGTTTACATTTGACAGCCATGGGAAGTCTCCTATGGGCCCCCCCGTCAAAGGGCCAAAGAGAAGCCCTTCCTCAAACACGTGTCACCACGGCAACCGGTCAGATAATGCCCTTGAACCTCTAGCATGGCCACGCACACACACACACACACACACACACACACACACACACACACACACACACACACACACACACACACACACACACACACACACACCCATGCATCCTTCTAGGCCTCTCTAGAGAAGGCCTCCTCAAAGTTTGGCATCACGCCTGTTGGGGGGTTGTTGTAGTCGAGTCAAAACGGGAGTACACTGAACACTGATCAGACCTGACTTTGTTTTGTGATAGATTGAGATCTAGTGTCAAGGTTCAAATGACAACATAGGTCACAGAAGGAGCCCCACACTAATGCCCTTATGAGGAGCCTAGCAGGATACTCTTGTTTTCTAGAGTGCATGCTATATGCTGGCTGGAAAGGCAAGCTGAGCACAGCCAACTTAGGTAGGATATAGACAAACGGTATCTGTTGTGACAGAGGCATAGGCATATGTTGACAATCATACATTTGAAAATACGTCTGCGTGTGTTGCCTGATCGATTCCCTGCTTTTTTCTGAAAGGTACACATCGATGTGTCCACCTGTTCGCATTATATGGTGTATTTGGATCGATTTTCTGTCCGTTCAGTCGAATTTATATTTGTTTTATTATTTGTATAAACCTATTCGCGTTATTTGTATAAACCTATTGAGCTTCATAAAACATGCGCGGCCGCCTGAGATGAATGAACATGAAATGGCTGGGTTCAATCCGTGAGGCTATTTTGGGACAGAGCGAACGCATGGCCAGGCCCAGCTGCACTCGCCGAAGCAGCTCTCTCCTGCGGTGTGTGTTTGACAACTGTTGCGCCACAGAGGTTGTCCTAAGGCTGCCCTGCAAGCAGAATTATCAAGGGAGGAAGTTGTTGTTGTTGTCCGGCCACAGTAGATTTTTTTCATTGAGGTGAGCCAGTATGTGTTTACGCATTTTCCCACATGCACACACACCCACCCCTGTTAAACACATTGACTCGTCATTAGATGTTTATTTGTCATCTTCCTATCGTCCGAGCGTCTTAAGTCTCTGACTGTTGTGCGTTAATGCGTTTTGTTCTGTTTCGTCGTGCTGTGTTGCCTCCACGTGAACTCGCGTCTCACCGACGTAGGCCCCGAGCTCCACCCCACCGCTGATCCACCGGGGGCGGGGGGGGGAGGCAGTGTGCGGAGCTGGAGTGAGAGGCATACCCCTGCCATGTTGTCTTTACCGAGCTGCAGCGTCGTTGGGGTAACTCTGGACCAAAGGGTCAGACGAGGCCCCGGGCTTCAGGGACCAGTTTGAAGTGAAACAACAGCTTTATTTGTCTTGGTTTTCCATTCTTTGGTTTTAATAATGTGGATGTTTATGGAGCTTGTAAACAAAAGGTATCGTATGACGTTGCTTCCCCTGAGGGAATCGTGAGTCGTCAGAGGCCTTTTAAAGTTAGAAGCGGTCCGCTCGTTAGGTAAGTATAGAGCGTTCGCTGGTTAGAAATGGGGTCGCATGCGGTCTGCATTATTAAGTATTGACCATTGAGTTAATAAGCAAGACATTGAAATTATTTCCGGGGGCCAGCATCATAACCAGTTTAGACTTTTGAAAATAGTGAATAGGTATATTTATTTTAGTTGTATTTTCTAGCTGCTACTATACCTCTACATCATTCTATTCTATTCTATTCTATTCTATTCTGGCGAGTTGTATCAATTTGGTTGGAAAAGAAATGCAACACCCGTGAGAGTAAGTGGCCTCCTTCATTTAAATTCCCAAATACTTACCCCACCGGAAGCAACCGCAGGTGGCTGAGAACAGGTGCATTTCACACTAACACAGACAGACACACACACACAGACACACACACACACCCAAACACTCACTTACACACAGACATACACAAAAACACACTTCAATAGCCTCTCGCAGCAAGAGCTCCACTCTGATCCCAGACAGCAGACAATGTCCTGGGTGAGAAAAAAATTCCACCCCCCAACACACACACACACACACACAAATACTCTCTCCTCCTGGATGTCCATGCCAGCCGACTGAAGTGAGTGTACAGCTGTCTATCCGCCAGGTCACAGCCCACTACCCAGATGTTGCGGTGCGTGTTGGCTTTTCGTTTCGTACCATGTTCCAAAGGTCTTGTTCCAGAAAAAACAAAAACAAAGCAAAGAAAATATATGTGTGCTTCCATTGAATGACGTTTTGGTTTAGTGAGTATTTCCCCTTGGGAGCGTGACCTTTTCACTGTACAGGTTATGTTAGGTTAGGTTATGTGCTGGAATTGTAATAACCTGATCATCTGTGATCATTTTTGTGATCGTCACAAATCGAGGGTCTAAAGTTGCACCACAGTGTTCGTTAACGTGACGAATTGGATTTCAATGCCGGAGCATATGTTTTATTCCTTTGAGCGAGACGGTTGGTTAAAGCAATCAGTGTAGGCGCAACTCAGTCTAGCACCTGCAGGGTCCGGGAGTCATGGCAACTGACGACAACAACGGCTGTAAAACAGTGGGGAAAACGTAGAGCTACAGCTGAATGGTAAATGGGGTTTTCAGACTCAGCCTCTGATGGCGAGGTACCAACTGTTCGGGTGTTTACATGCGTACGTCTAGAAGAGCATTGAGATGACGCACACTACTGCAGTATTCTTCGTGTCCTTAAAGTTATACGCAGGGCAGTAAAGCTTAAAGAAGAGAGAGGCGATGTTATGTTAATTATGTCATTTGTACGTTCACAATTGTATGAATACAGCCAAACCCATTGTGGTTGTGGCTGTTAAGATCTTTTTTATATTGTACTTGGATAAAAATGGCTGTGAACTGCGTCAGGAGATGTTGGGGTTTGGAGGATTGGGAGGGTGCACTTGGTTCATGGTGGAAGGGCCCGTGCTTCTCATGCTGACCTTGCATCGCCGACCGGTCTCCGCTGCTCGACAATGGATTCCTGTTTTCTTCTTTCTTCCTTTCCCTCCTTCCTGTCTCCTGGCACGCCATCAGAGTGAAACATAAAGTCACTTTGCCATTGCCTGGAATGAAAGGTGAATGAATTCCCCTCGCTGTTTTCTCTTCATTTCTCTCTCTCTCTCTCTCTCTCATCTCTCTCTCTCTCTCTCTCTCTCTCTCTCTCTCTCTCTCTCTCTCTCTCTCTCTCGCTCTCTCTCTCTCTCTACTATCCTTTGACAGATGTCGCGTTGGTATCTGGAATTGTGTTGTTGCAGGATAGCAAAGAACAAACCATCCAATGTCGAAGACTCTGTCATGGCTGGCACACATCCACAACAATTGACACACACACACACACACACACACACACACAAACACACATAGCGGGTAGATAGGGAAGTGTGGGAATACAGAGAAGCTCATTCTCTCACCCGGTTTTATTCCTCTGATGCAGGTCATAGCCGGGACGGGCAAGGTGAGGTTCAACTCCCCCACTAGGCTTTCAGTTGGTTTTGGTTTTTATTGTATTTCTTAGCGTAATGTCAGAGTGACGTTACTTCAGGACATGATGACCGGGGAAATATGGGACACAGACCTCGTCTTGACCCATGCCAGTTATCTAATCTTCATTGGGATTAGCTGGTAAGCACAGTAAAAGAACATCACGTTCTAAGTGTGTTTTGTTCTGTGTTCTGGGTTCGGATCTGATACAATATCCGGCGGGGAAATGATTCCGACCCGTAACCCTCCAGCGTCAACATCCTATCTGCTGCAGGCCACATGGAGACTATCTTTTTACCCGTCAAAGATACAACTGAATTTGTTCAGACTGAATAAAGGTTGGTTAAACGCAGTCCCAATCAGAGGACCAAAGTAAACAACCCAAGTGGAACCCAAAATAAGATCCCTCAAGGTGCTGCGGTGGGGTTGAATCTCAGCCATGCGCCGCAGGGGGCCAAACCTTGATGCCTAAGGGGACATATGTGTGTATCACCACACGCCACATTGTATCTGGGAACCCAGGACGACCGAGGCTGTGCGGCGTATCATTTGGTGTGGGGCCGCACCAGCACTTGGTTGAACTTTTCCCTTTGAATTGATTATAAAAGTCATATATTTTCTAACTTCAGTTTATTTATTTTTGCACTATGTTTAAGAATGCTTAAGAACACATGAGCACGTACGTATTTCAGGAATTTATTCATTTGTATTTTTAAGCACATTTTAAGCGGTCAGGAGCGTTCGTAGACTTTCATTTATATACACAAGAAACAAGGTTATTTGCTTAGTATTATTAATGTCACATGAACCAACCTTATTGTTATGGTTTGGTCATGGTTATGGTTATGGTCATTTTCTGTCAAGGTATTTATTTTCAATGATAGAAAGACGGTTTGCGTTGGCTTTGGGTTTCCATAGCAACCCGTTTCAGTGGGGGGCCATGCAGCAGCTCCTCCGCAGTACAATAGCAGGTCAGCTTCTCTACGAGTGTGAAATGTCACTGAAAGATCAAATGAGTTCAGGCAGGCACTAAGTTTGTTTGTAATGGCCCCTCGCTATCAGGTAGGAACAAAGCTCTGAGCCATTTAAGGACCCTCGAAAAACACAAAGACACACACACACACACACACACACACACATATCCTTATCTTTAACACAGACACACACACACAAGCACACGTAACTTTTCTACAAACACACACAAGCAATGAATACACACATTAAAACCTCACGTCCACACGCACTGCAAAATACACAAATGCAAAGGCATACTTACAATCCATCCACACACACACACACACACACACACACACACACACACACACAGATGCACACACACACACACACACACACACACACACACACACACACACATACACACACACACACTCACACATACACATACACACACACACACACACAGATGCACACAACCTTACAATTAATACACACATCCCATTAAGTGATTTTATTAAAAAGCTGTGAGAGAGCTGAACAGAGAGATTAGTAACCATGGGTCCCCGGGCCACAAAGCTGGGCCACAAAGCCGGGCCCTGCAGCGAACACTTGACTTGTTCCGCACTCGATGAACGCCCAACAGCAAGAATGAAGAACAGCTGCTCCATTGGGGGGGGGGCAGCTTTGCCAATTCCCTTCTTGCCAATTTGACGAAAGTCATGGGTGGAAATAAAAGACAGAAGGTGACAGCTCTCAGACGTTCTATTATATTAACACCATTGAGTTGGGTTATTCTTGTGCGTCGTCTTTTCTCGAGGTTTGTTGGTGTTTTCTTCCTGATCTATTTATAACAACATGGATTTTACTGAGATAAAATCATTGCTCAC
>NW_028180354.1:0-5630 GCF_964030765.1 Micromesistius poutassou | reverse complement strand
CGCCTACATGTCCTGCACCACGATGTACTGGTGTGGGATGAGGCCGTCCACCCCGTTGTGCCGGCCCTCCCACCAGTCCTGGGACGCCCGGTGGTACAGCAGGAGGGACGCGCCCTTCTTGAAGGACAGCTCGCGGGGACTGCGGCCCACGTAGTCAAACTTGGCGATGGCCTCGCTCTGCTCCAGCTCTGCGAAAGGACGAGCGCAGGGTTACACTCCTACGCCCCTAGCGCCCTATGCTAACGCTGCACGATTAATGCTTAGTACCGCGTTAACTAACGGTAATGAATGGTTCAATCGTGTACCCTTATCGTTATGTGTGTTGCCCAGATTTGAGATCGGTTCAGTGTGGACGCGATGATTTAGGACTTAAACCGTCCTATCAGTCAATTTGCAGTTTCGGTTCTATGTGTGGTGCATGTCAGTTGGGAACGTACACAACGCTAATATTAGTATTTGCATACCAATTAACTGGCGATGAACTGACTCAAGGGTCTGGTTCCTACGGGATGACCCTAGTTCACCCCTCATAGCAGTGTCCTAGCTAGGGAGGACCTGTTCCAGAAGGGGAGGCCTCGGGCCATGTTTATGTTGACCTAAGACACCAAGACTCAAAGAGGCACCCAGCAGCAGAATTCATTCTTCAGTGACGCCCTCATATGGACAGACAATACATAGTATTGCATGTACTGCACGCCTCTCTACCCCCTATCCCTTCACAACCTGTGCATCTTCCCCTTCCTGCTTTGAAGACCTACAGGTTTACATCTGTGTCTTGTAACTCTTGTTTAATGCAACCTCAACCCAGCGCTTGTTCAGAGGGTCGCCTCCTCACCTTCATCACTGCTGTTGGGCCCCGTGCCGTTGTCCACCTCGTCCAACGCGCCCGGCTCACTGTGAGGGCTCTCGCTGGAACACACACAAAACACACAGGAGACGGGTTTGAATAACGCTTTTAGAGGGGAGAGAGAGAGAGAGAGAGGGAGAGAGAGAGAGAGGGAGAGGAGAGGGAGAGGGAGAGAGAGAGAGAGAGAGAGAGGGAGAGGGAGAGAGAGAGAGAGAGAGAGAGAGAGAGAGAGAGGGAGAGAGAGAGAGAGAGAGAGAGAGAGAGAGAGAGAGAGGAGAGGGAGAGGGAGAGAGAGAGAGAGAGAGAGAGAGAGAGAGAGAGAGAGAGAGAGAGAGAGAGAGAGAGAGAGAAGACGCGATAGATGGGCTGACCCCAAATGTCACACTGTCTACCTAGGGGCAATCCCTGATCGAGACGCCCTTACCCTTCCCTGCTCCTTTAAGACATAAGATGAGATAAGATAAGTAAACACCTTATTGATCCAGAGTCGGGGGTCACTTGGTTGTTCGGCGAGACAGGCCCAAATAGGTCTGGTCATTAATGAGCAGCACACTGCGGCTAAAAGCCTCGACTGAATGACTCTAGAGCGGCGGCCTCCTGACTAGACGTGGTCATGTGGCATGGCTCACCCGCGCTAGGGCTGCTCCATTATGGAAATTTTTTTATATTATTTTTCATTTTTCATATTATTTTTCAATATTGAAATTAGGGTTAGGATCACGATTATTCAATTCAAACCTAATATTTTTGAGTTGGAAAACATGATGCATTTATTCAGCATTTCTCTCCCAAAAAAAACACTTGAGCAACTGAGTACTTGTATCCAGCTGTTCATTTTTGCAATTTCTATAAAACATTTCATGATAAAACCAAATATATAAAAAATTAAATAATAATAATAAAACAAAATCAAAATCAGATTCATTGCACAGCCCTGACCCAGGACCACAGCCCCTCACCAGCACTCCTCCCCCTCCCACAGCCCCCCACCAGCACTCCTCCCCCTCCCACAGCCCCCCACCAGCACTCCTCCCCCTCCCACAGCCCCCCACCAGCACTCCTCCTCCCCTGACCACCAGGACCACAGCCACCCACCAGCACTCCTCCCCCTCCCACAGCCCCCCACCAGCACTCCTCCTCCCCTGACCACCAGGACCACAGCCACCCACCAGTACTCCTCCACCCCCTGACCACCCAGGACCACAGCCACCCACCAGTACTCCTCCCCCTCGGCCATGCACTTCTCGTAGACGGGCCCCTCCAGCTCCTGGTGCCCGGGGAAGATGGCCTCGTGGTGGATGAGGATGGTCTTGATGACCTCGTTGACGTGCGCCTGGCAGCCCACCGGGTCCTGGTCGTCGGGGATGGGCATCAGGGTGGGCCCGAAGCAGATGGCGATGTTGTAAGGGTCCATCATGTTCTCGTCGCTGTACTGGGACAGACTGGGGGCGGGGGGGGGGAAGCATGACACTTTATATCAGGGGGGAAGAAATGTCATGTCCGCAGCACTGCTTAAGCACCCATATTCATTTAATCATCAACAATTCACAACGTTTCGACCCAATTTAATAAAAAATTCACTTTCATTTTTTATTAAATTAATATCTATATTACTTTATTTGTCCTGCACCTGGCCAGAAGGTGGGATGTGCACACAGCTACTTTTTTGTACTTTATATCAGGGTACCAGAAGCCATAAACCTTTAATCAACATGAGTTAATGAGTTATTATATACTCAAAATGTTGCTGTTGTGAATCACACCGTCTGGATGACATTTCAATTTCGCTGTACTATGTGCAATGACAATGAAGAGAACTATATTAGATTATTCTATTCTATTAATGCATTAATAAGCATCATTAATAGAAGAAATAACATTAGCAAAGGGGTTAGGCTGAGGGCCAGAGTTAGGGCTTACATGAATACTATAAGTTCATTCCTATACCCTTAGTGTAAAGAGTTACCAGCAGCACTAGTGACCACACCTGCGACCACATAACAACTCATTTTGAGTATAAATGCGGCACCGCTCTCAATAGTATGCTGGCCTGTGTTGCTTAGCAACCATTTTTTTTTGCTTGTCTTGAGGAACTATATATCGCTTGCTGGAAGAATATTTTTTTAAATATACGAACACATTTTATGTGGTCGTGTTGTTGTATCTCACTAGGTAGTCTGCAGTCACCGTTTCATAAAAGCAATGCGCCGATTGAGGCCGGGGAGTAGCTCGCGTCGTGTCGGTGCTTGACGACGCCCCTAGCAACGCCCCTAGCTGTTCTCAAATCACTAGTAGATCAAGGCCCCGGGTGGCTTAGTGCTGGAGAGCGCTTCCATGAGGTGTTACTGTTCCACCCCGAGAGGGGTTTCAAGGTGACAGTGAAAAAGAGAGAGCGAGCTCACTGGTTGAGGAACGCAAACAGGTATCTCATCACGATGATGGCGGGACGCGAGAGGGTCACCACCAGCTTCTGAAGGTGGCGCGCTCGCTCCGCACCCGACTCCAGCTCTGAGCGAGAGAGAGACATAGGGAATGACAGAAAGAGAGAGAGAGAGAGAGAGGGGGAGAGAGAGAGAGAGCGAGAGAGAGAGAGAGAGAGAGAGAGAGAATTGAATGCATCTTAATAAATCACTGTAAGTCACTTTGGATAAAGTATAAAATGAATATAAATGGCTGAACATAGTCTGTAAATGTAAATGCAAATGTAAATGTAGGAAGGATGGACGAGGGAATGATCCCGGCGCGGCGGGTCAGACCACAGAGCTGTGTTCCGCTTCACTCACTGGTGGTGGAGATGAACTCGAGGAACAGCTCCTTGGGGAACAGGGGGTTCTCCAGACCCCTGAAGTACAGCTTCAGGACCCCGGCCACCGAGTTGATGTCGTGGTCGCTCTGGTCGTCCACCAGGGGGTCCTCTCCTGAAAGCGGCCCACAAGGTCAGTGGCGCACAGGGCTGCCAACCTGCACCTGCACCTGCACCTGCACCAACACGTACACCTGCACCTGCACCAACACGTACACCTGCACCTGCACCAACACGTACACCTGCACCAACACGTACACCTGCACCTGCACCTGCACCTGCACCTGCAGTACGGCGGTGTGCAGGCCTTTGAAGGAGCTGGTGATCTACACGCTGAGTGCACAACAGTTGAATTGCCGAAAAACTTGAACCTTGGCCCATTACTCACAAGCATGTTTGCCGATTGTTTGCCGAAATCATTTTACATGATCCTATTTTGATCAGAGTCAGCATAAAAATAGAGAAGTCGAATGTGTGAAGCGTTTGTTGATTTGCACGGCTCCAACGCTGTTGCTGCGGTAACCACAGTAGCTCCACAGAAATAATGTTTAATGTGAGGACAACAGTTTGGATCCTATTGTGGAGCTTTGGGGAGCTTAGCAGCATCTGCAGGAGGGAGATAGGAGGGGGGGCGTGGCTCTCGGGACCCAATTAGAATAGAGGTGACACGTGTTGTCAATTACTAAATGTCACCAAAAGAATAACAACTTTAAACAGAAAAACATAGACACTGTTCGCCGTTTATATGCTCACTATTCATCGGAGAGTACGATACGATGAGCTGCACATTTAGCGTAAATCACATTCGGGTCCATTACTGAGGTCACGTGACGGCAGTGTATTTCTCCAGGAGGCTTGTGTTGTTGTGGACACAATGCGGTGTAGAGGAGATCAAGGGGAGGTGGGCCCGGTGCTCAGGGACTGACCTCGCTCAAATGAATTTTTAATGTCATTGACTTCGACGTGGGATCCTGGAACACGGAAGATTCCCTGCTGCTGCAGACCTGCAGAGGAGAGGCAGGGCATGTAACACGGAGAGAGACACACACACACACACGCACAGGGGCTAACACGCACGTACTGCACACACGCTATATCTATACGCGCACGCACACGCACATAATACATCCGCACACGCACGCACATACTGCATTCCCCCATGCGCACGTGCACACACACACACGCTACATCCACACATGCGCGCACGACACACGCACATACTGCATCCACACATGCATGCACACGCACGTCGTCCTTCCACACATGCACGCACATACTGCATTCCCACATGCACCCGCATACTGCATTCATATGTGCACACACGCAACATCCGCACATGCATGCACGAGCACAATCTACGTCCACACACACACACACACATCCACACACACAATCATTGCATGCACGCACATGTGCACACACACACACACACACACACACACACACACACATCAAAGTGGAATGCACCAAACTGCGAAAACAACAGCGAGAACAGCAAGGAGGAGACAAGGGGCAGCAGATGAATGAAGTCAGCGTGTGAGATGTGAACTCAGCAGTAGCCTACCGTACAGGTTGATGTATCTCACGCAGCTCTCCACCACCGCAGGGATGGCCTGCCCTGATTCCTGAACACCGGGATACAAGAGCAACCCTCAGAAGCTGTATCAGTCTCAGTGGATCAAAGTGTGCTAAAACAATGACACTGTAACATGAGATAAATGTGTGTGGCACATGATCCATGATGACATTGTCACGCCGGCAGACCAGTTTATCCACCGATTGATGAACCGTAAATAATACATATCATAGCAAAAAAAAAATCAATGGAGTGAATGCTCATTTGATAAATGTGTGCACAAAATGAGGCGCATCAATACGGTTAGTGCACGTCTGAATGATAGCGTGGCCGCATAGAGCCCAGACAGAGCCCAGGCAGAGCCCTCTGAGAGGAGCCAGACAGACACACAAGTAAAGTATGCC
>NW_028180355.1:10000-13790 GCF_964030765.1 Micromesistius poutassou | reverse complement strand
GTTGCCGACAGCTACTCGCATTTACTCGCTACGGCAACGCTCTCTCATGCGCCCCCCCCCCCCCCCCCCCCCCTGCCACCCCCCCTGCAAACAGAGTAATGGCGTGCACATAACGCGCTGGACGGCCCTGATGCTATAGTACTTAAAACACAGGACCCACAAGACAGAAGACGGAGGAAAAATTATAATGTGTCATAAGAATTAATTTATATCAGTATATAAAGTATATTATTACTTTATATTAAAGGGGTTTTTGAGAATTAAAGATTAATTATAAAATACTTGTTGTAGTAGTGTTTTAGTAAGAGTCATATTTTACAATGCAGGATTTCAGGATAAATGTTGATAGCAAAGGTTTTGTTTATAGATTTTTGGAAATATATACGCTTTTGGAAATAAAGCTTACACAGAATTTCATTTTACATTACAAAACATTTTATAAAAATGATATAAAATGATGTTGCTCCATAACATGAATAACAGTTCAAAGAAACAGTAGAATAAAGATTCAAACAACTGAACGAAGAGACAAGCGGTAAAGCAGTTGTCCAGGTCCCAAGCCTGCCCCCAAACAAATCACTAACAGCATCCTGTACCTCCATCCACACGGCTCCCTGTTTATTAGTTCATTTCAAGTCAAGCACTCCTGAGGTGTGTGTGTGTGTGTGTGTGTGAGTGTGTGTGTGTGTGTGTGTGTGTGTGTGTGTGTGTGTGTGTGTGTGTGTGTGTGTGTGTGTGTGTGTGCATGCACGTGTATATGATGTTTGTGTGTGTATCTGTGTGTGTGAGTGTGTGTGTGTGTGTGTGTGTGTGTGTGTGTGTGTGTGTGTGTGTGTGTGTGTCTGTGTGAGTATGCATGTGTATGTGTGAGTGTGTGAGTGTGTGTGAGTGTTGGGTGTGTGAGTGTGTGTGTGTGTGTGTGTGTGTGTGTGTGTGTGTGTGTGTGTATATGTCTGTGGGGGGTGGGCGGGGGGGTGGTGGTGGTAGGAGTCGGTGCATGTATGAGCACCACATGTGGGTATAAATCTGCCGGCCGGGCCAGGTAGACGATGGAAGCCTAGTGGTATCCCTGTCTGCCCTCAATTTACTGCCCTCAACTATATAAATACATACATATATGTATAAATATAAATATATATATATATATATATTAACGCCAGGCCATCTGCGTTCACCATGGACAGCAAGTCACGCACACAAGCGAGGGAGAATGCCCAATAATTTATGAAAGGAAATAGCTGCGCATTACTTTAGTGTTTTATTATTTTTGTTGCAGCGCTGGGAGGGGGGAGTGAGAGGGGGATTGGGGTGGGGTAGAGTGGGGGAGGAGTGGGGAGGGATGGGAGGGGGGGGGACTGGTGACAACATGTGGTTGCGATTTTATAGGAGAAGCCTGTGAAATATCTAGAGACATGTAGAGGGAAATACATGAACACACACACACACACACACACACACACACACACACACACACACACACACACACACACACACATGGTAGACGAAAGCAGGACACCAGTTTTAGTGGGACGCAATGCTGACTCATGATCTATGGATATTTCCTTTATATCCTTCTTTGTGCATTTTTTTTATTACGTGTTCATGCAGGGGGAATTGCTGGTTAGATTGTATTCCTAGTTTATTAGTATGTTAGTCTAAGATAAAGATATAATATGTAAAATCAATGACCCAGGGCAGGCTTTGTCAGCTTACATTAATGAATGTAATGTATATATTTTACTAATATTTTTAACTTTCTTGAAAGTCCAACTTGATGGTTTTAGTACGATATACTTTTTTTTTTTTTAAATAGTAAAGTAAGGTAATAGTATAGTAAAACAAATCAAATGTTCTCACTGAGTTTCATAACTATATATCATAATGAAATGTACATTTTAAAACAGACTCAAACTCTTTTGTCCTCATTTTCTCATATCTGATAATACAATTTGTAAAAAGTCAAACAGACCCAATGAAAATATATATTCTAAAAATATATATTAAAAAACTTTTAGAAATAATGATGGGTATGGATTGAGTGTGTCTCAGCGTTTCACGACTGAGTGTGAAATGTGGTGCGTTGGATACGTTCCATCATGGAGCCCTGGGGGGTGGAGCCCTTCCCTTTTCCACCCCTTCCTACGCGCTGTCGCTTTAATATCCACCGTCACCGGGGGACCCCGACAAATATGAAGCATCGCTGCGGTGCCGATTAAAAACAAAGAACACAATAACGTCTAAAGGAAAACAAAAGCGGCTGCCTGGCACTTAGCTTAGAAGATCACATAGGAGAGGAGCGAGAAGATAAAAATCAACCGCTGCAAGTTTAAATTGAATGTTCCTTGAGCTCATTTGCATACGAGATGTGATGAATGTCCAGCCCAGGTTTAGAGCTCACAAATGTTCTCTCTGAGGAAGGCTTGGTGCTTGCAGAGAATATACATGAATGCTATATGAGATAATAGATTCTCAAAGAAATAATGTCTAATTTTGAATAAATAGAATATCAAACAATAGAACGTCAAATAGCATAGAAAACTATTAAATATCCAAGGAATTGAATGTAAAACAATAGTATATCGAATGAATTGAATATGAAACAATACAATTTAAAAGGAAAAAGGAATACAAACTGAGAATACAATGATGCAATACAAGATATCTAATTTAAATAATAATCGATAATCTAAATGCTAATAATCTATAATCTAATCGTGATGGGAATTAACCCTGACAGCCAAAGCATCTTTCATTTGTTTAAAAGAATAATTGT
Organism: Micromesistius poutassou; assembly: GCF_964030765.1. Taxonomy (NCBI): domain Eukaryota; kingdom Metazoa; phylum Chordata; class Actinopteri; order Gadiformes; family Gadidae; genus Micromesistius; species Micromesistius poutassou. The sequence goes on along the minus strand of NW_028180355.1, from coordinate 11,017 downwards.
ATATATTCACTGTATATGTTATTAGCTTTGTGTTGTCGGCAGCATTGTGTATACATTATATACAATATATTCCAGCATATGCTTATACACTGCTAAGATGGATTTACATTATTTATCCTCATAAGCTTGTCATATGTAACCACTATAATATATACTTTGAGTTTGTTTTCATTGAAAAATATTTATCTAATCTCCTTTTCATTTTTAATTCTTATCAATGTCTAAGTGAGATTGCAGGACCCATCATATAATAAAAAAACAATTAGCTTTATTATGATTCCTAATTAATCAAATGGAATATACAATGTATTCTATGTTGTGTTTCTGATATAAACAATATGTAGACGTCTTCAATTTATGTGTTCAATGACACACACACACACACACACACACACACACACACACACACACACACACACACACACACACACACACACACACACACACTCCCTCTCACTCTCACACACACACACACACACACACACACACACACACACACACACACTCCCTCTCACTCACACACACACACACACACACACACACACACACACACACACACACACACACACACACACACACACACACACATGCTGTGTAAGCACGCAAACCCACCTGAAAAACCAAACTCAAAGCAAACTCATTGGTGTTTCACACAGACATTCTACGGAAATGTCCAGAAAGTATTTCATGACAGAATATTCCTCTGTGGCACCCCCCCCCCCCTTCTCCTCCCAAATAAACAAAAGCAGAGTCAAGTTCTTTTATTTTGAAGTAAAGAATATGTGCAGTGTGGGCCTAATCGTGTTGACTCTCCCTCACTGGTTCACTGCAGGTGCGCTACGATCACAAGATGGACGCCGGGTCTGGAGGTCTGAAAGCCTGCTCTTGATTCTTGAGAAGTGTTGGCTGTGCATTCCAAATCAGGTTACACCTCCGAGACCTAAGAAACACTGTTTAAAAAATCTCTCCCTCTCTCTCTCTCTCTCTCTCTCCCTCTCTCTCTCTCTGTTCTACAGA
>NW_028180355.1:2500-5000 GCF_964030765.1 Micromesistius poutassou | reverse complement strand
TCCGTCAGAACAGACTGGGTTAATGAGAACAGCGCTGCTAAGCAGACACTGACAGCGGCGGTCAAGGTTAAACACTTGTTTTGTTTTGTGTTTTTACAAGCCTCATAATTACATGTATGTGTGTGTGTGTCTGTGTGTGTGTGTGTGTGTGTGTGCGTGTTGGAATTGAATCTGTTTGTGGCTGCCTATTATTTGCAAGAACTATGGTGTAACTGCTCTCATCTAGATCCTAAATCCCAAGACCGACGCGGTGCTGCGGTGCTGCGTACGGCAAGTCCTGAAGGCCAGAGATTCATAAAAAAAAACGTCTTTTTTTTTTTAACACTGAATCCATTTGGAAGTAATACTTTGATCTTCTGAAGGCTACGCTGAGACCTCAGACGGAGCTGGCTGGAGTTGTGTGTCCGTGCTGGCAGGTTTAGGATCCCAACACCCCAACGCGACATGGGAAAATAGCAAACTGGATCAAGCTCTGCGCTCCGGGCTTCCAGGGGAAATGATTCCAGGGAAAAGTCCTGGCCACAGCGTGCAGTAACATTCCTGATGAAGTGAGGAGCGTGGTTAATGAGGCCTCTACCAGCTATGTCTGTTTCCATTCCCTTTAGATGGGTTTCATGTACTGAACTTTTTTTTATCCGTCTTATTGTGAGGAAAAGTGAGATTTTTTTCCTGTATTATTTGTCCTTTGATAAGTTTAGCGAGGCAAGGCATGGTGGTGTTTGAACGTCAGAAGATGCTGAATGGCTGAATCTGTCCATCTATCTACCTATCTTTCTGTATGTATGTATGTATGTATGTATGTATGTCTGTATCTATCTATCTATCTATCTATCTATTTATATACATATATATATATTTATCTATGTATAATCATCTAAATAATAATAATAATAACTATGTTGTTGTGAGGAATGTATTAAAACACAAAACAAACCAATGGAAACATCAGCCCTATAACAGCAGACAAAGACAGCAGAAGGAAAACAATGACTAAATGATTTCTACTTTAAGTGCACTGGAGAAACGGAGACTGACAGAGACAAAGAGAGCCCTCATTGATCGCTCAGGAAGTGTTTTTTTTCCTGCTGGGTTCTTCATTAGATAAGTGAACTACCTGGACTTGACCCCATCTCCGCATCTCCATGGCAACCGGCCTCTGCCAGCGGCGTCTGGGTCTTTAACATGCGTGGTCGACAGCTTAGCGCCCCGAGCCTGGAGCACGTTTGATTGGCGATCTGTCAATGAAGGAATTAGCATGTCCTGTGGGTCTCCCCCGGACAGCCGTTAGCCCCGATCCTGCCCAAGACTCCCACCCCCGTCAAACTGAGAGATTGACAACAGGATTACAGCCCCCCCCCTCCTCCACTCACCCCTGAAAGCCCACCTCCCAAACTGCTCTCAGAAGAGACAACAACCTCTGCCATTTTAGATTGCGATTGCGATGCTAGGCGGGCGTTGGTGAGGGCTCTCTGGCGGCCGTGTTCCCATCCGCTCTGGGGCTGGTGTTTCATTCTGCCCTGGTAGACACAGACGGGCCGTTTGTCCACCTCCAGCCTCTCGCCCCCTCAGACCCCATCAGCTCCCCTCTTGGCCTCCAGAGGAGCGTCTTATCGGGGCCGTTGGACCCGGAGATGGGGCAGAACAATTGCAAAGACTGCTTGGGTGGGAACCGCTGGGAGGCCCCTCGTGGAGGAGCGGTAACACGGCGCCCAGTGTGTGAGGTGATTGACGACGAGGACGAGCCTCTTCAGTGCGGCCGTTTGCGTCGATGACTTCAACGTTCGTCAGTGTTCACGGAATGGTGGACGGATGGGCGGGTGGACGGACAGACAGATGGACTGGGAGATGGACGTACGCATGCATAGATGGATGGCTGGATAGATTGGTTGGATGGAGGTGTGGATGAATGGATGGATGAATAGATGGAGGTGTGGATGAATGGATGGATGAATAGATGGATGGAGAGCCTAATAGATGGAGGTATAGATGAATGGATGGATCCATGAATGGATGGATGGATTAACAGATAGATGGATTAAGATATGAACGGATAAATAAATCAATGGATTAATAAATGGATGGTTTAATTGATGGATTGGTAATTGAGAGAGGCTGATAGTATTCGATCATCTTCCATGAGGAGACTCATAGTGAGAGAGGGGGGTGGAGCGGTTGGCAGAGGGCTGGGCCAGGGGTGCTGCGTGGAGGGGAAGCGTAGTAGCACAGAGGCTGTCCCCCACACTGATCATCCAAGAACTTGAAGCCCGAGGGCTGGAGTGGGGTGGAGCGCGCACACACACCATTCCAACACAAACTCTCTGCTCACCAGCAACTCAAAGTTAACATTTTGGACATGAAGCATGAAATTGTCTGAAAGAGGGCCAGCGTAGTTCTGTTTCCGCAGGTTGCTTAATGTGTTTATGGTTCCCCCTGCCTCCTCCTCTCTGGGCTCATGTCCAGAACCACTTAAACGCTAAACACATGCCAAGCGCCTTCCAGC